>NC_141551.1:51470000-51770000 GCF_021556685.1 Rattus norvegicus
TTTTAAGTTATTTATTATTGTATTTTTCCATTTGCTTCTTTTTTATCATTCTTTATTACTTTTTTTTTACAGTCCAGTCATTATCCCCCTCCAGGTCCACCCAACATCAATTCTTCATCCCATTCCTCCTCCCTCCTGTCTCCAAGAGGATGTCTCTTCGACCCTCCCTCCCACCTCCCACCTCCCCCCCAACACACACACACACAAACACACACACACACACACACACACACACACACACACACACACACACACACACACACACACTGACTGCCAGGCCTCCCTACTCCCTGAGGCCTCAAGTCTCTCAAGGGTTAGATGCATCTTCTCTCACTGAGGGGAGACCAGGCAGGCCTTTGCTGTATGTGTATGTGGGGGCTGGGGGAGGCCTCAGATCAGCTGGTATGTGCTGCCTGGTTGGTGGCTCAGTGTTTGAGTGATCTCAGGGGTCCAGATTAGTTGAGTCTTCCTATGGGGTCGCCCTCCTCCTCAGCTTCTTCCGGCCTTTCCCTAATTCAACCACAGGGGCCCCTGACTTCAGTCCATTGGTTGGGTTTAAGTATCTGCCTCTGTCTCAGTCAGCTGCTTGTCAGGTCTCTCACAGGACAGCCATGCTAGATGGATCAGCCATTAAAGGCTAGGCTCACAACCAAAAATTATTATTATATTTTTATCAAATATTTTTATTTAAATTTCAAATGTTACCCCCTTTCCTGGTTTCCCATACACAAACCCCCATAACATCCCTCCTTCCCCTTCTTCAATGAGGGTGCTCCCCCACCCATCAACCCACCCCTTCCCGCCTCCCCACCCTGACATTCCCCTACACTGGAGCAGGGGATCCAGCCTTGGCAGGACCAAGGGCTTCTCCTCCCATTGGTGCCCAACAAGACCATCCTCTGCTATCTATGAAGCTGGAGCCAGGAGTCTGTCCATGTGTACTCTTTGGATGGTGGTTTAGTCCCTGGGAGCTCTGATTGGTTGGTATTGTTGTTCTTATGGGGTTGTAATCCCCTTTAGCTCCTTCAGTCCTTTCTCTAACTCCACCAACGAGGACCCCGTTCTCAGTTAAATGGTTTGCTGCTAGCATTTGCCTCTGTATTTGTCATGCTCTGGCAGAGCCTCTCAGGAGAAAGCTATATCAGGCTCTCGTCAGCATGCACTTCTTGGCATCAGCAATATTGTCTAGGTTTGCTGGCTGTATGTTTATGGTCTGGATCCCCAGGTGGAGCAGTCTCTGGATGGCCTTTTCTTCAGTCTCTGCTCCAAACTTTGTCTCCATATCCCCTCCTATGAATATTTTTGTTCCCCCTTCTAAAAAGACTGAAGCATCCTCACTTTGGTCATCCTTCTTCTTGAGCTTCATGTGGTCTGTGGATTGTATTTTGGGTAATCAGAGCTTTGGGGCTAACATCCACTTATGAGTGAGTGCATACCATGTGTGTTTTTCTGTGATTGGGTTACCTCACTCAGGATATTTTCTAGTTCCATCAATTTGCCTACGAATTTCATGAAGTCATTGTTTTTAATAGCTAAGTAGTAGTCCATTGTGTAGATGTACCACACTTTCTGTACCCATTCCTCTGTTGAAGGGCATCTGGGTTCTTTTCAGCTTCTGGCTATTACAAATAAGGCTGCTATGAACATAGCAGAGCATGTGTCTTTGTTATATGTTGGAGCATCTTTTGGGTATATGTACAGGAGTGGTCTATTGGGTCCTCAGTTAGTACTATGTCCAATTTTCTTCTTTTTTTCTCTCCAACCCTGTGTCCAATTTTCTGAGGAACCTCCAGACTGATTTCCAGAGTGGTTGTACCACTTTGCAATTCCACCAACAATGGAGAAATGTTCCTCTTTCTTCACACTTTGCCAGATCTGTTGTCACCTGAGTTTTTGATCTTAGCCATTCTGACTGGTGTGAGGTGGAATCTCAGGGCTGTTTTGATTTGTATTTCCCTGATGACTAGGATGTTTTTTAGGTGCTTCTCAGCCATTCAATATTTCTTAGTTGAGAATTCTTTGTTTAGCTCTGTAGCCCAATTTTTAATAGAGTTATTTGATTCTCTGGAGTCTAACTTTTGAGTTCTTTGAATATATTGGATATTAGCCCTCTATTAGATATAGGACTGGTAAAGATCTTTTCCCAGTTGTTGGTTGCTGTTTTGTCCTAATGACAGTATCCTTTGCCTTACAGAAGCTTTGCAATTTTATGAAGTCCCATTTGTCGATTCTTGATCTTACGGCATAAGTCATTGGTGTTTTGTTCAGGAAATTTTCCCCTGTGCCCAGGTGGAAGTTCAAACTTTCTACATATAATTGTTCATTTCTTCCAAGTCTTCAGAGATCTGGAGTCCACAGTTGCACACCAGATATAAAAGAAACACACAGATCACACAGTAAACAGAAACTGGAGGGAAGGCCCTTCTCACCGTCAGGGCTCTGCATCCTCATAATGGGAAAGGCGGAGTGAGCAGCCTCCTGTCCCACAGAGACAGGGGTCAGTGACTCATCCTAGTACCACAGCTAATCTGTGGCAGTGTGAGACTCAGCTTCTCTGTAGCTCTTGCTATGGTGGCTCTCAGAGCCCAGGCTGAGTTTTACATGATTGTTTCTTCGTCATTCTTCAGGCTACCAAGTAGGTGTATGTGGAGTTCTAGGCTAATTTGCAACGTGTCCTGTTTTAACATTTTAAAGGTTTAAGTATATCTTGTAGTCTTAATTTTCCTTCCATGTAAGAGACATGAAATATTGTAAAGGACTACCAATATTGCAATAAAAGAAGACATATATACACCATTTAAAAAAAAAAAGGATCATGCTCAGTAAGTGTGTAACGGTGCTTCCTATTCTGTGAAGGCAGCAGTCAGTGGTGCTTACTTACCCTGTATAGGATGCTACAGAATAAAGCCTTAATCTATGTCCACAAATGAATTTAAGATATCTTATTAAACAGCCTCCTTGGCAATTTGTGTCATAGGTTGGAAAAAAATCAGTTTTCTTTTCAAATATGAATGTTCCTCCTTTGCAATTAAATACTGAAAAATCAGTTCTGATGACAAACGTGTGCCATTCAACTAAAGTAGAAACAAGGACTTGGAAGTTTGAAGATGCAAATGAAGTTTTAGAAAGGTGTTCCACTCAGTAGACACTGGCAATGGCAACATTGTTACCTGTGCACAGTTTTCATTGACTGCGTCCCTGAGCCAGACAAGTAGGTTATGACCTTTTTTTTTGTTTGTTTGTTTGTTTTTGTTTTTGTTTTTTTGAAGCTCTCTCGAATGGAGATGCATTTTAGAAAATTGAAAATGAAAATGACTTTTTACACCCATGTCACTTTCTGACCTCTGGAAGATGCCGCCCTTTTAAAGCTTACCATGTGAAGACTCGGAATCAATAAAACTTTCATGCCTGGGTACCAGATTGCCTGGTTATGTGAAGGGAAAATACACAGTGCAGGGAGTGGAATTGACTTCTCTGGCTCCCTCCGTTTTGCAACAATGGTTCACTAAGAGCACGCACCACTCATGAAGTTTCTGCGCTGATGATGACGATTGATTTCTTAGCTTAAGTTCCTGGTAGCACACTTTGCAGTGAACCCAAACTCAGAGTCCCTTGGAGCTCTGGACTATAGTACATCTTTGGAAAGGATTATATTCATTGGTGTTTTCCCTGCATGTGTGTCTGTATGAGGGCATCAGATTCCCTGAAACAAACAGTTGTAAGCTGCCCTGTAGATGCTGGGAATCAAACCTCAATTCTCCAGAAGGATAGCCAGTGCTCTTAACTGCTAAGCCATCTCTCATAAACAAACAAACAAACAAACAAACAAACAAATAAAATCTAGAAGTAAAAAGAAAAGAATTATATTCAATGACCCAACTCAAGTGACATTTTATCTCTTTACAAAATTGAAGATTTAAAGATGCAATGAAGCGTATTCCTAGCATTTTAGCTGTGTTTTAGTAAATAATTTATAAGCATTACAGATTTTAAATGTGGCACACATTCATTTTCATTTTAACTTGGGCTAATATCATTTTACAATCAATTACAATGCAGATTAACATGGAATCTCTGTATTCCGCACCTCAAATTTTATGTGCTAACAAATACTTTGAGTGAATATACTACCCAGGACCTTGTCAAACACTGCATTCTACTTTCCATTTCTAAGCAATAAAACATGTCGATGATATCTTAGAATCCATTTTTAATGTGGATACATATAGCAGTATCAACAGCTATTGCAACTATCAATCTTTCTCAATCTAGTGTGAGAAGTAAACTCTCCATGGAAAAGGTTTAAACCCTAAATTCAGGGTCCTGAATTCAAGTCTTGACTCATCCACTTCCTCACTAGATCGTGTTGGCCATTGCATTTCATATTTCTGATCATCTACTTTGACAGTTAATAATGATATACCTTCTACTTCAAATGGTATTTCGAGCATCATATAAAGGAACTCAGATTGTTTCCAAGTAAGACAATGATGATGATCAGAAGGAACAAAGACTTTCTGTTTTCTAGAATTCTGAATCTGAGTACTTACAAACATCCAGAAGAGCATGAGTCTATGTGCAACATTATACACACACCAAAATCACTTTGCATCAGTGCTCCGAGCTAAAGGAATAACTTGTGTAGCCCTCTAGAGTCCGGTAAGTCCCCAATTCAAAGTTATTACATGTACCCTACCCAAGCAGGGTCCAAAAAGAATAAGCATCTTCAACCAAGCACTATGATCTCATTTATTAAAATGTCCTCAGGAATACTATATCTAGACTAATTTATTAGGGATTACAGGCAAATATACAGTCCTCCACAATATAAATATAATATAATCATTAATAGGAATCATGGCATTGATTATAATGTCCAAGTATTTCTCAAACATAGTCATCTAGGCCTATTCTTCACATAATCCTCCAGACTGTACTTTCCAGTATGTTCTCTGATTTACAGATAGTGTGTCTAACTTCAGATAAATTCATTTTGCACCTCAATGTCCTTGTTAAAAATGTTTCTAGTTTCTAAGAATGATATTTAATAAAATTCCTAATTCCAAAAAAAAAAGAAACAAAAAATCAATTCATACACTTCACTAATTTTTAAGTGGTCTGAATGCAGATATGAAAATGAACTCATGTTGAAACTAAACCTATCTTCAAAAAGAAAAATCAAGTGATTGATTGAGGTTGGGGACTTCAGTTGGAAGAGACAGGGGAAGGATTGAAGAAACTGAAGGAGATGTCAACCACACAGGAAGACCAACAGTGTCAACTAACCTAGACCCCTGGGAGCTCCCAGAGACCACCAACCAAAGAGCATACAGGGGTTGGTCTGAGGTCCCTGGCGCATATGTAGCAGAGGACTGCTGTGTCTGGGCTCAGTGCAAGAGAATATGCCTAATCCTATAGAGACTTGATGCCCCAGGGAAAGGGGATACCTGGCAGGGGGAGGGCAAGTCTCAGAGGCAAAAGAGAAGCAGATGGGGGGTAAAAACTGTGAGGGAGGACCAGAAGGATGGTCAGCTTTGGGATGTAAATAAATAAAATAGTTAATAATTTAAAAATATCAAGTCCTAACTAGGGCAATATAATTGTAAATGAACTTACTGATATCCATTCATCACAACTTGTATACCCAATAAAACCCTAATACTTGAAAGACAAAATAAAAGTCATTTTCAAATAAGTGATATAACCTGGGAATAAAAATTGGCCTCTGCCTCCACAGAGAGAAAGCCCGTGGAGAGACAGCTGCGCACACACATCTGCAAAGAGCAAACTGTGCTACAAGGAGAGATGCCACTAACTCACAAAACAGGCTCTAGTCCCTTTTAAGGGCATGCATTGAATAACATGACTGAGTGATTTATTTTGAATATAAAAATGAATAGCTTAGAGGTAATCCTCACATTCACAAGTAACAAGTAAAGTTTCACAGCAAAGAAGAAACATATTCTTAACAATAGACTGGAAGCTAAGTCAGCTGTGAGCATTGAACAAAGGAAAGAAGACACAAACCATAATCCCCCAAAGGATTGACCAGGGCTCTAGGCTACAAAGGCATAGAATTTCATGTTGTTTCTTATTAACTTTATATATATATATATATATATATATATGTATATATGTATGTATGTATATATATATTATCCCTGATATTTTATATCATATATATTTGATATATATGTGTGTATATGAAATACATAAATAAGAAATAAAAAGAGAAGAGACTACACTCTGCCCACATTTCTGACTCCAGAAAAAAACACCTAACGCCATCTGAGACCCTGGTGCACTGGGTCCCCAGGAAAAGGTGGGGCAGGCCCTTCTGGTTCCCACCCTCACGGAGAGCTCAAAAGCAGCCCCCCAGGACCAACTTCAACCCGGGGACGAGAGGTAAGACCAACTATTCTGCTCCGAGTCTTGCATGGTGGAAAAAGGACACACGCCCACAGGAACAGTTCAAGACCAGTAGACAGGAAAGACTACACACCTGAAAGCAGAACACTCTGTTCCCATAACTGGCTGAAAGAAAACAGGAAAACAGATCTACAGCACTCCTGACACACAGGCCTATAGGACAGTCTAGCCACTGTCAGAAATAGCAGAACAAGGTAACACCAGAGACAACCTGATGGTGAGAGGCAAGCATAGGAACGCAAGCAACAGGAACCAAGACTACATGGCATCATTGGAGCCCAATTCTCCCACCAAACAAACACTGACTATCCAAACACACCAGAAAAGCAAGATATAGATGTAAAATCACATTTGATCATGATGATGGAGGACTTCAAGAAAGACATAAAGAACTCCCTTAGAGAAACACAGGAAAAAATAAATAAACAAGTAGAAACCTATACAGAGGAATCACAAAAAATCCCTGAAAGAATTCCAGGAAAACAGAATCAAACAGGAGAAGGAATTAAAAATGAAAATAGAAGCAATAAAGAAAGCACAAAGGGAGACAAGCCAGGATATCGAAAACCAAAGGAAGAGACAAGGAGCCTTAGATACAAGCATCACTAACAGAATACAAGAGATAGAAGAGAGAATCTCAGGAGCAGAAGATACCATAGAAATCATCGACACAACTGTCTAAGACAATGTAAAACAGAAAAAGCTACTGGTCCAAAACATATAGGAAATTCAGGACTCAATGAGAAGACCAAACCTAAGGTTCATAGGCATAGAAGAGAGTGAAGACTCCCAGCTCAAAGGACCAGTAAATATCTTCAACAAAATCATAGAAGAAAACTTCCCTAACCTAAAGAAAGAGATGCCCATAAACATAGAAGAAGACTACAGAACTCCAAATAGAATGGACCAGAAAAGAAACTCCTCCCATCACATAATAGTCAAAACACCAAATGCACAAAACAAAGAAAGAATATTAAAAGCGGTAAGGGAAAAATGTCAAGTAATATATAAAGGCAGACCTATCAGAATCACACGGGACTTCTCACCAGAGACTATGAAAGCCAGAAGATTCTGGACAGATGTCATACCGACACTAAGAGAACACAAATGCCAGCCCAGGTTACTGTATTCAGCAAAACTCTCAATAAACATAGATGAAGAAACCAAGATATTCCATGACAAAACCAAATTTACACAATATCTTTCTACAAATCCAGCACTACAAAGGATAATAAATGGTAAAGCCCAACATAAGGAGGCAAGTTACACCCTAGAAAAAGCAAGAAATGATTCGTCTTGGAAACAAAACAAAGAGAAGAAAAGCACACAAACATAATCTCACATCCAAATACAAATATAAGAGGAAGCAACAATCACAATTCCTTAATATCTCTTACCATCAATGGACTCAATTCTCCAATAAAAAAACATAGATTAACAAACTGGATACACAATGAGGACCCTGCATTCTGCTGCCTACAGGAAACACACCTCAGAGACAAAGACAGACACTACCTCAGAGTGAAAGGCTGGAAAACAACTTTCCAAGCAAATGGTCCGAAGAAGCAGGTTGAAATAGCCATTCTAATATCGAATAAAATCTATTTTCAACCACAAGTCATCCAAAAAGATAAGGAAGGATACTTCATATTCATCAAAGGAAACATCCACCAGGATGAACTCTCAATACTAAATATCTATGCTCGAAATACAAGGACACCTACATACATAAAAGAAAACTTACTAAAGCTCAAAGAACACATTGCACTTCACACAATAATAGTAGGAGATTTCAACACGCTACTCTAATCAGTGGACAGATCATGGAAACAGAAATTAAACAGAGACCTAGACAGACTAGAGAAGTCATAGAACCAAATGAAATCAGAAGATATAGAAGTCATGAACCAAATGGACTTAACAGCTATTTATAGAGCGGGAGAGGTTAGGGGGATGTTGACCCAGAAACCGGGAAAGGGAATAACAATCGAAATGTAAATAAGAAATACTCAAGTTTATAAAGATGAAAAAAAAGAAAAAGAAAGAAATTAAACAGAGACATAGACAGACTAAGAGAAGTCATGAACCAAATGGACCTAACAAATATTTATAAACACTCTATCCTAAAACAAAAGGACACACCTTCTTCTCACCACATCATGGTACTTTCTCCAAAATTGACCATACAATTGGTCATAAAGCAGGCCTCAACAGATACAGAAAGATAGAAATAATCCCATGTGTCCTATCAGACCACCACGGCCTAACGCTGGTCTTCAATAAGAATAACGGAAGAAGTCCCACGCCCGCGGATCCCGGGCCCACAGCAGCTCTCTGCTCCCAGACCCTGTGGGAAAGAGACCTCACCGCCTGATCAGGTGGGCACTCCTGAGGCTGCAGAGCGGAAGAGACCACCAACACTGCCCACCCGTGCCCACGTCCCTGGCCCAAGAGGAAACTGTATAAGGCCTCTGGGCTCCCGTGGGGGAGGGCCCAGGAGCGGCAGGACCCCTGCCTGAGACACCACCGGAACCTGAGGGAAACAGGCCGGATAAACAGTTCTCTGCACCCAAATCCCGTGGGAGGGAGAGCTAAACCTTCAGAGAGGCAGACAAGCCTGGGAAACCAGAAGAGACTGATCTCTGTACATACATCTCGGACGCCAGAGGAAAACACCAAAGGCCATCTGGAACCCTGGTGCACTGAAGCTCCCGGAAGAGGCGGCACGGGTATTCCTGGTTTCTGCCGCCGCAGAGAGCCCGTGGGCAGCACCCCACGAGCGAACTTGAGCCTCGGGACCACAGGTAAGACCAACTTTTCTGCTGCAAGAAAGCTGCCTGGTGAACTCAAGACACAGGCCCACAGGAACAGCTGAAGACCTGTAGAGAGGAAAAACTACACGCCCGAAAGCAGAACACTCTGTTCCCATAACTGGCTGAAAGAAAACAGGAAAACAGGTCTACAGCACTCCTGACACACAGGCTTATAGGACAGTCTAGCCACTGTCAGAAATAGCAGAACAAAGTAACACTAGAGATAATCTGATGGCGAGAGGCAAGCGCAGGAACCCAAGCAACAGAAACCAAGACTACATGCCATCATCGGAGCCCAATTCTCCCACCAAAACAAACATGGAATATCCAAACACACCAGAAAAGCAAGATCTAGTTTCAAAATCATATTTGATCATGATGCTGGAGGACTTCAAGAAAGACATGAACACACTTAGGGAAACACAGGAAAACATTAATAAACAAGTAGAAGCCTACAGAGAGGAATCGCAAAAATCCCTGAAAGAATTCCAGGAAAACACAATCAAACAGTTGAAGGAATTAAAAATGGAAATAGAAGCAATCAAGAAAGAACACATGGAAACAACCCTGGATATAGAAAACCAAAAGAAGAGACAAGGAGCTGTAGATACAAGCCTCACCAACATAATTCAAGAGATGGAAGAGAGAATCTCAGGAGCAGAAGATTCCATAGAAATCATTGACTCAACTGTCAAAGATAATGTAAAGCAGAAAAAGCTACTGGTCCAAAACATACAGGAAATCCAGGACTCAATGAGAAGATCAAACCTAAGGATAATAGTTATAGAAGAGAGTGAAGACTCCCAGCTCAAAGGACCAGTAAATATCTTCAACAAAATCATAGAAGAAAACTTCCCTAACCTAAAAAAAGAGATACCCATAGGCATACAAGAAGCCTACAGAACTGCAAATAGATTGGACCAGAAAAGAAACACCTCCCGTCACATAATAGTCAAAACACCAAACGCACAAAATAAAGAAAGAATATTAAAAGCAGTAAGGGAAAAAGGTCAAGTAACATATAAAGGCAGACCTATCAGAACCACACCAGACTTCTCGCCAGAAACTATGAAGGCCAGAAGATCCTGGATTGATGTCATACAGACCCTAAGAGAACACAAATGCCAGCCCAGGTTATGGTATCCTGCAAAACTCTCTATTAACATAGATGGAGAAACCAAGATATTCCATGACAAAACCAAATTTACACAATATCTTTCTACAAATCCAGCACTACAAAGGATAATAAATGGTAAAGCCCAACATAAGGAGGCAAGCTATACCCTAGAAGAAGCAAGAAACTAATCGTCTTGGCAACAAAAGAAAGAGAATGAAAGCACACAAACATAACCTCACATCCAAATATGAATATAACAGGAAGCAATAATCACTATTCCTTAATATCTCTCAACATCAATGGCCTCAACTCCCCAATAAAAAGAAATAGATTAACAAACTGGATACGCAACGAGGACCCTGCATTCTGCTGCCTACAGGAAACACACCTCAGAGACAAAGACAGACACTACCTCAGAGTGAAAGGCTGGAAAACAACTTTCCAAGCAAATGGTCAGAAGAAGCAAGCTGGAGTAGCCATTCTAATATCAAATAAAATCAATTTTCAACTAAAAGTCATCAAAAAAGATAAGGAAGGACACTTCATATTCATCAAAGGAAAAATCCACCAAGATGAACTCTGAATCCTAAATGTCTATGCCCCAAATACAAGGGCACCTACATATGTAAAAGAAACCTTACTAAAGCTCAAAACACACATTGGACCTCACACAATAATAGTGGGAGATTTCAACACCCCACTCTCATCAATGGACAGATCATGGAAACAGAAATTAAACAGAGATGTAGACAGACTAAGAGAAGTCATGAGCCAAATGGACCTAACGGATATTTATAGAACATTCTATCCTAAATCAAAAGGATATACCTTCTTCTCAGCTCCTCATGGTACTTTCTCCAAAATTGACCATATAATTGGTCAAAAAACGGGCCTCAACAGGTACAGAAAGATAGAAATAATCCCATGCGTGCTATCGGACCACCACGGCCTAAAACTGGTCTTCAATAACAATCAAGGAAGAATGCCCACATATACTTGGAAATTGAACAATGCTCTACTCAATGATAACCTGGTCAAGGAAGAAATAAAGAAAGAAATTAAAAACTTTTTAGAATTTAATGAAAATGAAGGTACAACATACACAAACTTATGGGACACAATGACAGCTGTGCTAAGAGGAAAACTCATAGCGCTGAGTGCCTGCAGAAAGAAACAGGAAAGAGCATATGTCAGCAGCTTGACAGCACACCTAAAAGATCTAGAACAAAAAGAAGCAAATCCACCCAGGAGGAGTAGAAGGCAGGAAATAATCAAACTCAGAGCTGAAATCAACCAAGTAGAAACAAAAAGGACCATAGAAAGAATCAACAGAACCAAAAGTTGGTTCTTTGAGAAAATCAACAAGATAGATAAACCCTTAGCCAGACTAACGAGAGGACACAGAGAGTGCGTCCAAATTAACAAAATCAGAAATGAAAAGGGAGACATAACAACAGATTCAGAGGAAATTCAAAAAATCATCAGATCTTACTACAAAAACCTATATTCAACAAAACTTGAAAATCTTCAGGAAATGGACAATTTCCTAGACAGATACCAGGTACCGAAGTTAAATCAGGAACAGATAAACCAGTTAAACAAGCCCATAACTCCTAAGGAAATAGAAGCAGTCATTAAAGGTCTCCCAACCAAAAAGAGCCCAGGTCCAGACGGGTTTAGTGCAGAATTCTATCAAACCTTCATAGAAGACCTCATACCAATATTATCCAAACTATTCCACAAAATTGAAACAGATGGATCACTACCAAATACCTTCTACGAAGCCACAATTACTCTTATACCTAAACCACACAAAGACACAACAAAGAAAGAGAACTTCAGACCAATTTCCCTTATGAATATCGACGCAAAAATACTCAACAAAATTCTGGAAAACCGAATCCAAGAGCACATCAAAACAATCATCCACCATGATCAAGTAGGCTTCATCCCAGGCATGCAGGGATGGTTTAATATACGGAAAACCATCAATGTGATCCATTATATAAACAAACTGAAAGAACAAAACCACATGATCATTTCATTAGATGCTGAGAAAGCATTTGACAAAATTCAACACCCCTTCATGATAAAAGTCCTGGAAAGAATAGGAATTCAAGGCCCATACTTGAACATGGTAAAAGCCATATACAGCAAACCAGTTGCTAACATTAAACTAAATGGAGAGAAACTTGAAGCAATCCCACTAAAATCAGGGACTAGACAAGGCTGCCCACTCTCTCCCTACTTATTCAATATAGTTCTTGAAGTTCTAGCAAGAGCAATCAGACAACAAAAGGATGTCAAGGGGATACAGATCGGAAAAGAAGAAGTCAAAATATCACTATTTGCAGATGATATGATAGTATATTTAAGTGATCCCAAAAGTTCCACCAGAGAACTACTAAAGCTGATAAACAACTTCAGCAAAGTGGCTGGGTATAAAATTAACTCAAATAAATCAGTTGCCTTCCTCTATACAAAAGAGAAACAAGCCGAGAAAGAAATTAGGGAAACGACACCCTTCATAATAGACCCAAATAATATAAAGTACCTCAGAGTGACTTTAACAAAGCAAGTAAAAGATCTGTACAATAAGAACTTCAAGACACTGAAGAAGGAAATTGAAGAAGACCTCAGAAGATGGAAAGATCTCCCATGCTCATGGATTGGCGGGATTAATATAGTAAAAATGGCCATTTTACCCAAAGCAATCTACAGATTCAATGCAATCCCCATCAAAATAACAATCCAATTCTTCAAAGAGTTAGACAGAACAATTTGCAAATTCATCTGGAATAACAAAAAACCCAGGATAGCTAAAGCTATCCTCAACAATGAAAGGACTTGAGGGGGAATCACTATCCCTGAACTCAAGCAGTATTACAGAGCAATAGTGATAAAAACTGCATGGTATTGGTACAGAGACAGACAGATAGACCAATGGAATAGAATTGAAGACCCAGAAATGAACCCACACACATATGGTCACTTGATTTTTGACAAAGGAGCCAAAACCATCCAATGGAAAAAAGATAGCATTTTCAGCAAATGGTGCTGGTTCAACTGGAGGTCAACATGTAGAAGAATGCAAATCGATCCATGCTTATCACCCTGTACAAACCTTAAGTCCAAGTGGATCAAGGACCTCCACATCAAAGCAGACACACTCAAACTAATAGAAGAAAAACTAGGGAAGCATCTGGAACACATGGGCACTGGAAAAAATTTCCTGAACAAAACACCAATGGCTTACGCTCTAAGATCAAGAATTGACAAATGGGATCTCATAAAACTGCAAAGCTTCTGTAAGGCAAAGGACACTGTGGTTAGGACAAAACGGCAACCAACAGATTGGGAAAAGATCTTTACCAATCCTACAACAGATAGAGGCCTTATATCCAAAATATACAAAGAACTCAAGAAGTTAGACCACAGGGAAACAAATAACCCTATTAAAAAATGGGGCTCAGAGCTAAACAAAGAATTCACAGCTGAGGAATGCCGAATGGCGGAGAAACACCTAAAGAAATGTTCAACATCTTTAGTCATAAGGGAAATGCAAATCAAAACAACCCTGAGATTTCACCTCTCACCAGTGAGAATGGCTAAGATCAAAAACTCAGGGGACAACAGATGCTGGCGAGGATGTGGAGAAAGAGGAACACTCCTCCATTGTTGGTGGGATTGCAAACTGGTACAACCATTCTGGAAATCAATCTGGAGGTTCCTCAGAAAATTGGACATTGAACTGCCTGAGGATCCAGCTATACCTCTCTTGGGCATATACCCAAAAGATGCCCCAACATATAAAAAAGACACGTGCTCCACTATGTTCATTGCAGCCTTATTTATAATAGCCAGAAGCTGGAAAGAACCCAGATGCCCTTCAACAGAGGAATGGATACAGAAAATGTGATACATCTACACAATGGAATATTATTCAGCTATCAAAAACAACGACTTTATGAAATTCGTAGGCAAATGGCTGGAACTGGAAAATATCATCCTGAGTGAGCTAACCCAAACACAGAAAGACATACATGGTATGCACTCATTGATAAGTGGCTATTAGCCCAAATGCTTGAATTACCCTAAATGCCTAGAACAAATGAAACTCAAGACAGATGATCAAAATGTGAATGCTTCACTCCTTCTTTAAAAGGGGAACAAGAATACCCTTGGCAGGGAAGAGAGAGGCAAAAATTAAAACAGAGACTGAAGGAACACCCATTCAGAGTCTGCCCCACATGTGGCCCATGCATATACAGCCATCCAATTAGACAAGATGGATGAAGCAAAGAAGTGCAGACCGACAGGAGCCGGATGTAGATCGTTCCTGAGAGACACAGCCAGAATACAGCAAATACAGAGGCGCATACCAGCAGCAAACCACTGAACTGAGAATAGGACCCCCGTTGAAGGAATCAGAGAAAGAACTGGAAGAGCTTGAAGGGGCTCGAGACCCCATATGTACAACAATGCCAAGCAACCAGAGCTTCCAGGGACTAAGCCACTAACTAAAGACTATACATGGACTTACCCTGGACTCTGACCTCATAGGTAGCAATGAATATCCTAGTAAGAGCACCAGTGGAAGGGGAAGCCCTGGGTCCTGCTAAGACTGAACCCCCAGTGAACTAGACTGTTGGAGGGAGGGGGACAATGGGGGGAGGGTGGGGAGGGGAACACCGATAAGAAAGGGGAGGGGGAAGGGGGATGTTTGCCCGGAAACTGGGAAAGGGAATAACACTCGAAATGTATATAAGAAATACTCAAGTTAATAAAAAAAAAAAAGAATAACGGAAGAATGCCCACATATACATGGAAGTTGAACAATGCTCTACTCAATGATAACCTAGTCAAGGAAGAAATAAAGAAAGAAATTAAAGACTTCTTAGAATTTAATGAAAATGAAGGTACAACAAACGCAAACTTATGGGACACAATGAAAGTGGTGCTACGAGGAAAACTCATAGCTCTGAGTGCCTGCAGAAAGAAACAAGAGAGAGCATATATCAGCAGCTTGACCGCACACCTAAAAGCTCTAGAACAAAAAGAAGCAAATCCACCCAGGAGGAGTAGAAGGCAGGAAATAATCAAACTCAGAGCTGAAATCAACCAAGTAGAAACAAAAAGGACCATAGAAAGAATCAACAGAACCAAAAGTTGGTTCTTTGAGAAAATCAACAAGATAGATAAACCCTTAGCCAGACTAACGAGAGGACACAGAGAGTGTGTCCAAATTAACAAAATCAGAAATGAAATGGGAGACATAACTACAGATTCAGAGGAAATTCAAAAAATCATCAGATCCTACTACAAAAGCCTAATTCAACAAAACTTGAAAATCTGCAGGAAATGGACAATTTCCTAGACAGATACCAGGTACCAAAGTTAAATCAGGAACAGATAAATCATTTAAACAAGCCCATAACTCCTAAGGAAATAGAAGCAGTCATTAAAGGTCTCCCAACCAAAAGGAGCCCAGGTCCAGAAGGGTTCAGTGCAGAATTCTATCAGACCTTCATAGAAGACCTCATACCAACACTGTCCAAACTATTCCACAAAATCGAAACTGATGGAGTGCTACTCCATTCCTTCTATGAAGCCACAATTACTCTTATACCTAAACCACACAAAAACCCAACAAAGAAAGAGAACTTCAGACCAATTTCCCTTATGAATATCGATGCAAAAATACTCAATAAAATTCTTGCAAACCGAATCCAAGAGCACATCAAAACAATCATCCACCATGATCAAGTAGGCTTCATCCCAGGCATGCAAGGATGGTTTAATATATGGAAAACCATCTATTCAATCCACTATATAAACAAACTGAAAGAAAAAAGCCACATGATCATTTCATTAGATTCTGAGAAAGCATTTGACAAAATTCAACACCCCTTCATGATAAAAGGCTTGGAAAGAATAGGAATTCAAGGCCCATACCTAAACATAGTAAAAGCCATATACAGCAAACCAGTTGCTAACATTAAACTAAATGGAGAGAAACTTGAAGCAATCCCACTAAAATCAGGGACTAGACAAGGCTGCCCACTCTCTCCATACTTATTCAATATAGTTCTTGAAGTTCTAGCCAAAGCAATCAGAAAACAAAAGGATATCAAAGGGATATAGATTGGAAAAGAAGAAGTCAAAATATCACTATTTGCAGATGATATGATAGTATATTTAAGTGATCCCAAAAGTTCCACCAGAGAACTACTAAACCTGATTAACACCTTCAGCAAATTGCCTGGGTATAAAATTAACTCAAATAAATCAGTAGCCTTCCTCTACACAAAAGAGAAACAAGCCGAGAAAGAAATTAGGGAAACGACAACTGTAATAATAGTCCCAAATAATATAAAATACCTCGGTGTGACTTTAACCAAGCAAGTGAAAGATCTGTATGATAAGAACTTCAAGGATCTGAAGAAAGAAACTGAAGAAGACCTCAGAAGATGGAAAGATCTCCCATGCTCATGGATTGGCAGGATTAATATAGTAAAAATGGCCATTTTTCCAAAAGCAATCTACAGATTCAATGCAATCCCCATCAAAATACCAATCCAATTCTTCAGAGAATTAGACAGAAAAATTTGCAAATTCATCTGGAATAACGAAAAACCCAAGATAGCTAAAACTATCCTCAACAATAAAAGGTCTTCCCGGGGAATCACTATCCCTGAACTCAAGCAGTATTACAGAGCAATAGTGATAAAAAAAACTGCATGGTATTGGTACAGAGACAGACAGATAGACCTGTGGAATAGAATTGAAGACCCAGAAATGAACCCACACACCTATGGTCACTTGATTTTTGACAAAGGAGCCAAAACAATCCAATGGAAAAAAGATAGCATTTTCAGCAAATGGTGCTGGTTCAACTGGAGGTCAACATGTAGAAGAATGCAGATCAATCCATGCTTATCACCCTGTACAAATCTTAAGTCCAAGTGGATCAAGGACCTCCACAATGAACCAGATACACTCAAACTAATAGGACAAAAAGTGGAGAAGAATCTGGAACACATGGGCACTGGAGAAAATTTCCTGAACAGAACACCAATGGCTTATGCTCTAAGATCAAGAATCGACAAATGGGATCTCATAAAACTGCAAAGCTTCTGTAAGGCAAAGGACACTGTTGTTAGGACAAAACGACAACCAACAGATTGGGAAAAGATCTTTACCAATCCTACAATGGATAGAGGGCTTATTTCCAAAATATACAAAGAACTCAAGATGTTAGACCACAGGGAGACAAATAACCCTATTAAAAAATGGAGTTCAGAGCTAAACAAAGAATTCACAGCTGAGGAATGCCGAATGGCTGAGAAACACCTAAAGAAATGTTCAACATCTTTAGTCATAAGGGAAATGCAAATCAAAACAACCCTGAGATTTCACCTCTCACCAGGGAGAATGGCTAAGATCAAAAACTCAGGTGACAGCAAATGGTGGTGAGGATGTGGAGAAAGAGGAACACTCCTCCATTGTTGGTGGGATTGCAGACTGGTAGAGCCATTCTGGAAATCAGTCTGGAGGTTCCTCAGAAAATTGGACATTGAACTACCTGAGGACCCAAGCTATATCTCTCTTGGGCATATACCCAAAAGATGCCCCAACATATAACAGAGACACATGGTCCAGTATGTTCATAGCAGCCTTATATATAATAGCCAGAAGCTGGAAAGAACCCAGATGCCCTTCAACAGAGGAATGGATACAGAAAATGTGGTACATCTACACAATGGACTACTACTTAGCTATCAAAAACAATGACTTTATGAAATTCATAGGCAAATGGATGGAACTGGAAAATATCATCCTTGAGTGAGGTAACCCAATCATAGAAAAACACACACGGTACGTACTCATTGATAAGTGGATATTAGCCCACATGCTCGAATTACCCTAGATGCACAGAACACATGAAACTCAAGAGAGATGACCAAAATGCCGATGCTTCACTCTTTCTTTAAAAGGGGAACAAGAATACCCTTGGGAGGGAATAGGGAGGCAAAATTTAGAATTGAGGCTGAAGGAACACCCATTCAGAGCCTGCCTCACATGTGGCCCATACGTATACTGCCAGCAAAGTAGATAAGATGGATGAAGCAAAGAAGTGCAGGCCGACAGGAACCGGATGTAGATCTCTCCTGAGAGACACACCCAGAATACAGCAAATACAGAGGCGAATGCCAGCAGCAAACCACTGAACTGAGAACAGGACCCCCGTTGAAGGAATCAGAGAAAGGACTGAAAGAGCTTGAAGGGGCTTGAGACCGCATATGAACAACAATGCCAACCAACCAGAGCTTCCAGGGACTAAGCCACTACCCAAAGACTATACATGGACTGACCCTGGACTCTGACCTCATAGGTAGCAATGAATATCCTAATAAGAGCACCAGTGGAAGGGGGAGCCCTTGGTCCTCCCAAGACTGAACCCCCAGTGAATGTGATTATTGGGGGGAGGGCAGTAATGGGGGGAGGGCAGGGAGGGGAACACCCATACAGAAGGGGAGGTGTAGGGGTTAGGGTCATGTTGGCCCTGAAACCAGGAGGGGGAATAACTATTGAAATGTAAATAAGTACTCAAGTTAATAAAGATGGAAAAAAATTTTAAAAAAGATGAAAAAAATAAGAAATAAGAAAATTAACAAATACATTATAATTGTATTTATTTGAAGAAAAAATAAAATGAAAACTTTATGATATTGCTTAAATATTGCTTAAATTAGAAAATATTGATATGAAGTAATTAAATTGTATATGATTGTTTACTAATATCATTATAGAGTGATGTAAGATGGCTAAACTCAAATGGGAGTTATTTTAAAACCAGAAGCATTGCAAATCTCAGGACCTGGGATGCTTTATATTGATGGTCAGTTTGACAGGATCTAGACACACCTGGGAAAGGAGTTTGCCTTCTCAGAGAAGTACCATTTTTAGGAAGTCTTACTGTTTTGGAAATCTCGTGCCATGAACACTTGCATACCTGACTTCTCAGGCCATGATAAAGTGCGATGAATAGATGGCTTGGAACGTCCACAGACAAATAAAGACACACCCAGAGAGCCATGATCCTGTGTCTGTGATAGTCCAGAAACCATGGCAAAAGAAAATGCATTACACACAGAAAAGGGCCAATCACGGTATTGTTTCCATAGACCACAAACATGCTGATGCAATCTAGGAAATCTAGGACATGAGTCATTTATCCAGGTGACAAACGCCAGCTGGACCACTGTAAGTGATGGGCAGATGAACTGTAGGACTGTGACACTCGTGCAGCAGGCACTCCGACACACTCTTATTTTCCCCTTAAATCTTTTTCAACCTCATATAATACGTTTTCAAGCCAGGAGACTAGAGATAACTGAAGATGAACATCACTAATTAGACACAAGGATCAGAGTGGTAATTGACCCTTTTCCCAATAGCGCCATGTAGACAGATGATGCCAATGCAGGTAAATAACTCTGACATCATCCCAAAGGCACTCTCTGAGCAAGGAGGCTCTGCTCTATGAAGTAACGTTTAAAAGTGTCTCCTGAGCTGAGGGCTGTTCCACAGCAGACTCCCATGACAGCAAAACCAGAAACCTTCAGATTCTCCCATCGGACCAATCTCCACGTTTCTGTGCCTTGCCCCAATTCCAAGTCATTACACATTTACATACGGGAAGCTAGCATGTATTAGATCAGCAGCTCTTTCCTATATGCTACCCGAAAAAAACCCAAAACGTTGACTCATCCAGATTCTTAAATTTAACTTATGAAGAACTGCTTACAACTCAATTATTAAAGAGCATTTAATGGGTACCACTGTAAGCCAAACAATGCTTCATGCTAGGGAGATAATATTTGAAAGCAAAGAAAACCTTCTCAACAAAACCTAGTCCTTCACTGTATTGATAGTTTTGGTCCAGGAGACAGATCAACAAATGCTAGCATAAATACATAAAGTGGAGCAGTGGAAGGCCTCGTGATGAATGCACACATGTGTGGGACTATACTGTGCTGATAGAGAAAGAGCTTTCTAGGTTGGTGGTTTTAGTTTATGATGTCAGAGTGAACTAGTCCCTGAAGCTAGAAACAAAGGCCACAGTGGGGGTATAGAAAGCAAGGTTCTACCTGAGGACCCAGTTATATCACACCTGGGCATATACCCAAATGATGCTCCAACATATAACAAAGACACGTGCTCCACTATGTTCACAGCAGTCTTATTTATAATAGCCAGAAGCTGGACAGAACCCAGATGCCCTTCAATAGAGGAATGGATACAGAAAATGTACATCTACACAATTAAACAATGACTTCATGAAGTTCGCAGGTAAATGAGTGAAACTTGAAAATATCATCCCAAGTGAGGTAACCCAGTCACAAAAAAAAACCCACACATGGTATGCAGTCACTGATAAGTGGATATTAGCCAAAAAGAAGCTGGGAACACCCATGATACAACTCACAGACTATATGAAACTCAAGAAGAAAGAAGGCCACACTAAAGTGTGGATGCTAGAGTCTTAACTCAGAAGGGGGAAGAAAATAATCTCGGGAAGGAAAAGAAGCATCTGAGAGGGAGAGAGGAGGGGGAGGGAAAAGGGGATCCCATTCAGATGCAGGAGGAGATTAGGGAGAAGTACAGAGGGTCAGGATTTTGAAAGGAGTTTTGTAGCAGTGGGGTAGGAGGAACTGGGGATAGCTACTAGAAAATCCCAGATGCTTGGGACCCAAGAGGTTCCCAGGACCCAACAGGGAGGACATTAGCCAAAATACCCCAAAAACGGAGATAGAACCTGTAGAGACCATATCCAGTGGATAGACTCCAGGTTGAGTAATAGGGCCACCCACCCAACTTAAAAATATTAATCCAGAATTTCTCCTGTCAAAAGGAAATTTAGGATCAAAGAGTGGAGCAGAGACTGAAGGAAAGACCATCCAGAGACTGCCCCACCTAGGGATTCATCCCATCTGCAGACACCAAACCCAGACACTATTTCTGATGCCAAGAAGCACTTGCTGACAGGAGCCTGGTATAGCTGTCCCCTGAACCTGCCAGAACCTGACCAATGCAGATGTGGATGCACATAGCTGAACATCAGACTGAGTGTGGGGACCCCAATGGAGGGGTTAGAGCAAAGGACTAAAGAAGCTGACGGGATTTGCAACCCCACAGGAAGAACAACAATATCAACTAACCAGACACCCTCCAGCCAAAGCTCCCAGGGACTAAACCACCAACCAAAGAATTCACATGAAGGGACCATGACTCCAGATGGATATGTAGCAGAGGATGGCCTTATCAGGCATATTGGAGGGGAGGTCCTCCGTCCTGTGGAGGCTGGATGACCCAATGTAGGGGAATGCTAGAGTGCTGAGGCTGGAGTGAGTAGGTGGGTGGGGGAGCACCTTCATAGAGGCAGGGGAGAGGGGATGGGATAGGGGTTTGTAGAGGGGAAGGGGGATAACACTTGAAATGTAAATAAAAAAATAACCAATAAAAATGAAAAATTAAGTAAAAAAGAGAGCAAGGCATTGGTGGTTTAAAATGAAATGAAATTAGATCCACCAGCAGAACGCTGATTATGCAATGTCTATAAACTATTTTATGAATTTCCATTTGCAAGGGAAAAGCCACAAGAGAATACAGACTTTACTAGATTTGTATTTGAGGAAGATCGCTCTGCTCTCATGAAGCACTCAGAATGGAGATGCACAAAAATGGAGGATTTGCAGAAAACCACACGGGAACACCCAGGGACCATTTGCCCTCTCCCAGATAGGGTTTCCTTTCGGTTTAATTTTGCAAATCGATGTTTTTATTATCAAGTTTCATATGACACAGAAGTTCTTGTTATTAGACAGCCTCACGTCAGAGATGGGGCATCTCTTTTGTAAGTAACCTGATGCTTTCAAATGGCCCGAGAGAGCACATGTGCTGGCAGTCTTCCTACACCGGACAGACATGGCCCAGGCTACAGAAAGTCTTGTCTGTTTCAGTGCTCACCTATTCCCCTCCAAAATGGTATTTTAAACAACAACAACAACAAATAGCGTGTTCTACTGATGAATGCCTTTTTTAATTCCAACCTTGAAAACTTCCAGGTTAAGCACCTGAGAATTGCTGAGCCGACAGAGGTCATATATGAGGACAAAGCTCTTACTCCCTCTAGCCAGGAACTTTCCCCTCCATTGGCTAATTCTTCATTTGAGGTCACTTCGCTGCATCTTCTCTTCTTTTTTTTTAAATGAAGTTCTTTATTTGCTTTTGCTTGTTTTGTTTGTTTGGTTTGAGACAGGGTTTCTTTGTGTATCCCTGGCTGTCCTAAAACTAGGTCTATAGGGCAGGCTGGTTTTGAACTCAGCGATCCATCTGCCTCTGCTTCTCAAGTCTTGGGATTAAAGGCTCTTGCTGTGCTGCGGCCGCTGCCGCCACCACCACCGCCTGGTACTTCTGTCCTTCGAAAGCAAAGTGTTCCAGAAAAATATCTGTCAGCACCTACCCTTGTCCCAGCTCCTGTGGAATTGCCTACCATCAAGCTAGATTTAAAAACTGGCACTGACTTCCCATTATTGTGAAGGTAATATTGTCCTAGATACTACCATGTCAGAAATCATGTTAAATATCTGTGGGGAAATTAAACATGATTTCAATTCCAGCTCTCCAGATTTGTTTCTCCCTGATATTACACAAAACCATTATTAATATGCTGTGGAACGAGACGTCTCCAGGATACTTAGCAAAAGGCCTTTAAGGGGTAATCCTTCTGAAGCCCTCCTTGTAAAAGCAGCGTATTTGCTGTACGAATCCAATGAAATTCGTAAGCGCTGCTTGGGAGAAGCAGAGCGACCATTACAGCCTTTTCCCCCAACGTACCGCGGGCTTTAGATGATTACCATAGAGTCTTATGTTTTAAACTTCCTGCCAACAATGTGCCTTTTAGTTGCCTTGGACCGAGGACAAATTGTATTATAATGTATGTTGACAGTTTAATAACACAGGTTACCATCCGTGGTGTACTTTATGAT
Source organism: Rattus norvegicus (assembly GCF_021556685.1). Lineage (NCBI taxonomy): Eukaryota > Metazoa > Chordata > Mammalia > Rodentia > Muridae > Rattus > Rattus norvegicus. The sequence continues at coordinate 51,493,415 of NC_141551.1, forward strand.
GTAATACATCCCAGTGGGTGTCTCTGGAGAATAAGGCTATGATTTCCAAGGCACAGAAAAGTCAATAAACTAAAACGGTCTGAGTAAGATTTCTGCCTTCTGTATACTTTGGACCTCTTCCTAAAAATTAAATGGGTGTTACCCTTCAAAAATATTTTCCTGCATGACTTTCTCTGTTATTCTTCTCAAGTTATGGGTTGTAAGAGTGGAATGGTATAATTCTTATTAAATTGTATGTTAAAAATGTAAAAAAGCCTTTCTCGATACAGTAAATAGGTATTTTTTTCAGGTCTCCGAGGTAAAGTTTCTTTTCTATAAAAAGCTGTAATTGTGGTTTTCAAAAAGCTCGTTAAATATTTAGATCTTTTAGAGTTCAAGTGGTTTCTGTCGAGTATAAAACACATTTAGACTAATTATTTCTATGTTTTGACCATTACATAAATGCACGTAGAATTAAGTAGTTAACAGAATAAAACAAAGTAGCAAGTTTTAGGAAAAGAATTCATGTAATTACTGCTGGATTTTCTTTTCCCCAAGATATTATCAATAAAAACCAAATAGCAATGCACTGAAGGTTTAAGGCAGCCTAAGACGTCTTTATTAAATGAACTGGTTCTACACATGCAGAGCACCTTAACTGATCTTCTTTACAGTTTTTTTTTTTTTTGCATCTCTATGGCCAAAAACAAAATAAAAGGACTCTAGTTCTCAAGCACAATAAAGCCAGTAGGACTCTAGGATGGACAACTGCCTGGGATTTTAATGATTTATAGAAAGAAAACCATGCTACAATCAGTCTTCCCATCTCAGTTTATAAAATGGCTCAGCAATTTTGATATCTGCCTCTGAAGTAAAATAGGATATAGAGGAAATGATCAAAACTCAACCCATTTCATAAGTACTAGCTTTTCCCCATCTCTTTTTCTTCTCCCTCACCGTGTGTCCCTCCAAATGATTTGTTTATTTTTATTGTCTGCACATTGGTGTTTTGCCTGCACATATGTCTGTGTGATGGCATCAGATCCCCTAGAGACGGAGTTATAGACCATTGTGAACTGACATGTGAATGCTGGTAATTGAAACCTGATCCTCTGAAAGAGCAGCCAGTGCCCTCGACCACTGAACTATCTCTTCAGCCCCTACGTTCAGTTCTCCTTCTCTTCAAAAAAAAATTTAAAAATCCTACAAAAATACATAAGGCAGTTTCCATGTCCTAACCGTAACAGTAATTTTATTAAATACTCTCTATGTTGCAGATATTGTATTAAAATATTTTGCATAGATTCTCAAATGATCATCCTATCAAATATCCCTCAAAATATTTGTGCATAGAACCATAGATCTGGGATGTTCTCAATCTTTGTCGAGAAGCTTCTTTAGAGTCAGTCTCTCTCTCTCTCTCTCTCTCTCTCTCTCTCTCTCTCTCTCTCTCTCTCTCTCTCTCAGTGCAGTCAATGAAGAGACGTGTTATTAGCCAAAGCATGGAGAATTTTTAAAAAAATGAGTGTATAGCTCTAAATGGAGCAACTTCATGAACCTCACCACCACCAGTGCTCAAGGAACTGCAGAAAGAACATAAGAACCAGAGGGTGGGAGGATCCTGTGAGATTTTGTCTTCTGGCTTTGACATACCAATTGTACTCGTGAGCTCACAGCATTGGTGGTTAGCTGCTTAAGAGCTAACAAAATCCCAACATCAGTGGGATAGATGATCTACAGGCCCTGCCACATCATGAGGGACTGTTGGCAGTGGACAGTTGCTGAGAGGGAGAATCATTCTGGGAAAGAAAGAGGGTCAAGAAAGCTGTCTACTCGAGATCATAAACAAAGAAATCTGGCAAAGAGCTAGAGGAATGAGTCCTCTATCATGGGCACCCAAGCTTCTAAAGATGGTTGAAGCCACCTTCCCCACTTACAGGTGATTGATTTTGATTTAATAACCCGTCCATTGCTGCTTCATTGAAATGATTACAAATTAATGTGAGAAAACTATATGAATCTAAATTTTTATTATGTAAGAACTATAATACGTACTTATTTGGGAAATTCAAATTAAAATTCACTTACGGGCGCTCACCCTGAGTGGAACCATATCCTCACTTCCCTACAACTCAGCACCGTTGCTCTGGAAATCCTATGCTGTCGAGCCTTCCTCACTCTTCCGTTATTGCTGTGCTTTCTAGCAATCAGGCAGAGCCAGGCTGCCTCCATTTTCAAAGCGAGCGTACATAACGTGAATGCTACAAGGTTTGCTGAAGCCCCAGAAAGCTAGGTATTCATGATGTACAAACTGAAAGGGTGTCTTGAATATGAGGCTCTAACCAATTGGAAAAAAAAAGTTATTGCCCTTGAATTCTGGCCCACATTGATGTTTCTGGTTCCAATGTCGTTGTTGCTTTTTCTAATTTTTTGGCCCACAGTTCATGTGTGTTCCTCCTCCCAAGGGCTCCGCCAACGAGGCCTAGTTGGAGGAGCTCCCAGTCAGAGAGCAAGGGTCTGAGGATTATTGAAGTGGTTTTCTTTTTAATCACTTATAAAAACAGAGGCACAGCCAATCACCAGCCATGCAATTTTCTCCAAATCACTGAGTCTCTAAATTCCCCGAAGAAAGCCAGAGTCAGCTCTTTCCCAACAATGTGGTATTTTGAGCTTTCTCTCAGGCTCGGAGAACCTTAGAGCCTTGGGGAGAAAAGCAAGACAGAAAAAATATTGTTTGAACACATTAATAAAGCAGAGGACATAGCCACACTGTTATGCTTGGGCACAGCACATGGCCGTACCTCGCTACTCGGTTCTTGCTGTATTTCCTGGTGGATGAAGCTCAGCTCGATCTCCGTTCCCTTCTTTCATCACCACAGGGTTTTTCTTCCACAGGGTTTGCAATCAGAAAGTGTTGCATGAAATCTAAATTAGGAACAGAGGAGACTGAGATAAATCTGATTGCATTGGTCCTTACTAAAACTCAAGTAACTAGCATTTGAGTCAACCTTCTCCAGACACTCGCAAAGGGAGCAAAGGAGCTCTGAAGAGGTGAGGTTACCCTTTCTGATCATCAGAAACTAGGTATCATCCTGCCAAACCCTTCCAAAACGTTAAAAAAAAAAAGGGGAAACCAGCGAAAGTTTGTGTAACACAGCGATTGTTTTTATTTTATTGTATGTTTGGAACTCTCCGGGTTTTAATCCCGTTGAAAATTTACATTCATATCCTGCTTAGATTTCCCACTCCTGCTTGAAGAGAGAAAGCAGTCTGCAAACCCATTCCTAATGTTTTACAGATTGATTGGCCTCTCTGAAACATCAGCAGATTTCCTCCAGTGCAGGCCTGGAGCCAGCCACAGAGAAACCACGGGGACCCCAACATGTGGAAGCTAACTCTTTTCCTCTGAGGCTGGCAACGCTGGGAAAGTATTGAGCCCACAGTTAGACCCCGCAGGGTACACTGGGCTTTGTCTTTATGCCTCACTGCAAGGCTACGGGTAGTAGCAACTTGGCTAAATCAATGTGTCTTTGGGGTCTGCACATGTCCCTACTTACTTCTCAGTGTATCTCAGCTTCTTCCCTTTCGGTGTTCTGTCTCCAGGTTCTAAATCTGCAGCTGCCTCTCCCCAAACCCCCGACCTCTTTCTCTAAAGTTGGACTAGAGCCGGTTTCCTGCACCTATTTTGCTGCTCCCTTCTAAACGAAGCCTCTGAGCCGCAGCACGTGTTGTTTCCGATCACTCCGAAGGTTCAGAAGATACCCTGAGTAATTTTTAACTCAACTGCCTATTTAAACTAGACTTAGAGCATTTACAATCAGTTCTACAACTGTACCAACATACAAATTCCAGCTCTAAAATAAGGATTCAAAATGTCATCTGCAATACCCACAATCCGTTAAAGCATTAAAGAAATGTTGCATGTACAATTCAAAAGCATGTATTTGACCTTGATGTAGTGAAAGATGTGGAATTAAAGAAAATCAATATTCTAACCTTTCCTATTCACTGAGATATGATTCCTGTTCAATAAAAGAAGTTGATGACCTTGTTAATGAGAGAGCCAAAGTGGTCCATCAGGAACTCTTGTGTCCATTCCAACATTTTTTTTTTATCTTTGATGTTTTATTTGTATCTGTATTCTCTAGAGACCTGGGAAACAACAAAATTCCAGAAAACAAGAGCAGTACGACACACACAATTTCTCCTAATGGGTAATTTAAATGAATCGAGACTGTCTTCTGAATGAAATGAAAGGCACATTCATCCATCTAAGCCTTAGCACATGGTTGAGTGATTTCCAAGTATAACACAATCTTTAATGGGAAAAAAAAGCTACTTGTCGTTATATAGCTGACATTAGTCAATGAATACTAGGGGCCAGACTGTGAGGCTGTGATGACTTCTTTTGCTCACAGTGGCTATGAGAAAAATAAGAAACTGATTGAATCACAATCACAAGAGCCTTTGCAAAGTCCTAAATATATAATTGGCAGGGCTCCTGTAAGTTAAAAGCGCTAATCTCTGGTACATATCAGCGCTGGCTTGACTTGTCTTGTTAGGTAAACAAAATGTGTCTTGCCTGTCACTGCCATAAAATATTAATGCACTGGAAGTCTCTGAACCATACTAAGCATAAGGCCTATTATCACACTTAAGAGCAAAGCAATCTAATAAATCGCTGGCTGTATAAAAACTAAGTCAGCTGGCAGAGACAGTAATCTCCCCAAGGGATAGTAAGGCCTCATCTCCAACTACAGCAGCTGCAGTCGCAGAGAAATGATGCTTCTCCTGTTCGGTAAAAAAAATGTATTTGTGCTGAATTCTGTTATTTAAACTCTAATGGAATCATTAGGACTGTCCGCACACTATGAGTAATAGAAGATTAACTAAGAAAACCATCTACAGTCCTGTCTTGCAGCAGGCAGAGTATTTTCATTAGGTATATTTTTTAATGAGCTAAATATGATAGAAAATCAAGCTGCTTATTTCAAATACATTCTCTGAAAGAGCTTGAACGCTGCCTTATGCATTAATCACCATACATAAGTGTTGAGCACTGGGCTCCTATCCCTAATTGAAAGGAATTCACTTGTGAGATAGGCTTCCAGGCAGTTCGAGAACACAGATGATACATTGCTGCCATATATTTTAGAAACAAATATGAAGTCACTGTTGGGATATTAGGTTACACAATATCCAAAACCACTAAGACTAAGACATATCTTTCCCTATCCCTCCAAATGCACTGAATTAATTAAATCCATATTCTTTCACTAATAGAGAAAAGGAAGGCGGATACACTTTTGAAAACACAAGTAGTCAGGTGTAGTGGGGCATGCCTTTAACCTCATCCCTTAGAAGGTAGAAGCAGGAGAATCTCTGAGTTTTAGGCAGTCTGGTCCACATAGGGTGTTACAAACCAGCCCAGCTACATAGTAAGACCCTGTCTCAAAAAAACTACAGTAAGTCACAAGTAACTTTAATTATTTGACTTATTATCACAATAATTTGGTAGCATAAGTACTAGTTGAAAGGGAAGCGATAGCTAACTTCCTTGTAATCAACGAGCATTGAGCCCTGGCAAACAAACATTGAATTGCATTCTTTTGAAGAGAAATCTGAAAAGCATGTAGGATACTTACTGAGACTATTATCCAAAGATAGTAATAATCTGAGGTGATATTAATTAAGTGGTGTGTATAGCCCTCCTATAGTACACCCAGTAACAAAATGCTGAAAATCTAAATATGTGAAAATATGAAATTTAAAAATCTTCCCTTAATTGGAAGCAATATCATAAAATGAAAATGTAGTAAAATCAAAATGAGGATAAATACCTTTTTAATGAATTGTGAATTACAGGCTTGAAATTTACTAACATCTCTCTTTCACACACACAGCACAACATATTTATACACACAAGCAAAAAGGCAGCCTCAGTTAAGGAACACATTCCTTTATGATGATAACATTCTCCACAAGGCCATATAATTTCTCTGTATTAACAGTGACTTCAATGTCATAAAACCAAAGTTATCCTTATAAATGAATGTGTACTCTTTCATCCCTTAGGAGAACCGAATCATAGAGTCTTCAATCCTGTGAAAGCAGGTCTGAAAGTCACATGTGTGCAATGACACCGGTTTACGTCTCTGAGTTCCTCTCATTTCACCTGCTCAGCCAACAGGTATGTAATGGAGTTCTACTCAGCATAGCAGGAATAGTTTCAAAAGCAATTAAAATTCAGCATCCATCTCTTCTCAAGCTATCCACGCAGTTTTAAGAACTAAGAAAACATAAAGTAATGTACTCATATTGCTTGATAGAAATGACCTATTCAGTGTTGGGTGTGAGGTACAAGATGCATTCCTTTTAAATTTCTGAAATCTAATCTAATCTTGATCCCAAAATTCTATTTGCCACTAACAACAAGAAAGGCACCATTGGCAATATGAGCTCCCCTCGTTTCCATGTTCTTGGTCTCAGGAAATGAGCAGAGTACCTTGAACTTCAGTAGATGTTCAGTAGTAGTTCATTCCATCATACTTTAACCAATGAAGCATTGTCAGACAAGTCCATCTTTCATCCTTCCCCTCTGAACTCTGTTGAAGCTTCCAGGGGCTCAATTAATTTGTCTTCAATTCCTTAGATCAATATTGATAGATTCTGTAAGTCTGTGTACATGGCATGCAAAGCAAATAAAAAAGACATGGAAGTGGCTGTTTCATGGAACAGCAATTTTGCCTACAACTAGATTTAAAAAAGCACTGTCCCCAAGATTATAATGAGAAAACCAAGGGATAGGAAGAATAAAAGGATACAAAGACTGCAAAAGTCAGCAACACATAAAATTTTATAGTGGAAAAGCTATAAGTCAGGTCAAGAGATTTTAGGATAAGTGACAACTTAAATTTGTCAGAACTAATGCATAATTACAAACTGGACAGATAAGAAGAATTCCATCCTGAGACATGTTAGCATGCAAGAACACTAAAAAAATAAAATAAAAATAAAAATAAAAATTCCCTGAGGGCTCAAGGAAGAAAATCTAATCATACGAATGTTAAAAGCACATTGACAGTAAACTTTTCAAGTATAATTTTCTATTTAAGAAGACTGTGAACCTTTATTTTATTGTGGAAAGAAAACCACATTAAACCAGAATTCATTTTGTATCTGAACATTTTCTTTAACTCTGATTATGAAATATAAACCCTGTTAGCCACGTAGGGCTTCAAAAAGCTTATCATTCAAAGCCCACCAAGGCATGTTCTGCAACAACTGTACAACACATGAGGAAAACACATGCAGTGCAAACACAGGAGAATAAAGGACAAGGAAATACCTTGGGAAATATTTCATTGCTTAAAAAAAAGCAAAGACCAAATGGAAAGGGGAGAGCTAAAAAGGAGTGAATATTTACAGCAACTTAGAATTGAAGCTCAGAATTCTAAACAGGAATGACTTGATTTACTCAACTAGAAATTATAGATAATGTTCCACTTAAAGTCACCAGAAAAACTAAGCTTTAGCATGAATTTTCATAAAGAGTAAGTACTTCTCAAACCAGTCAAAGGAATTTCAGTAGATACTACAAAAAATTTGAGAGAAACCAAGAACTCTACATTTCAAAAATACAATGTTGGTAAAAATGTCAACCTAATAAAAGGAAATATTACAATAGTCAAGATCATTTATTAAAAGTTTCTCTGATATGTTTTTTTAATATCCCTAAGTACTAAAAGCAAAATGCATGAGGCATGAAAAAGGAAAGAGGAGGGTTATATTAGATAAAGTCAAAGGAACCTGGAAGCAGACCAACAATTGGAAGTTAAAAATTATTGTGAGTAAAGAAATGAACATACCCAATTACGATTGTGCAATATATTTCTATGAACTTATGTATCTAATGTCATGGAAGATCATATATACTTACTGACAAAACTACAAGAAATGCATCAATCAACAATAATAATCAGGGATTATTAACAGCAACTGGTAAAAGCAAGACAAATGTGCTACTCCTAGACTACGAAAACAGGCACTGGTAAACTTTGCATCAGAAGATTACATACATATTTTCTTCAATCAAAATTATAAACCTCATACAAAATCACAATCTAACTAAATTTCTAAGACTGAGCTACACATGGTGTTGTACTATGTGTGTGTGTGTGTGTGTGTGTGTGTGTGTGTGTGTGTGTGTGTGTATTCCCAGCACTCAGAAAGTTGAGGTTGGTAGGTCATGAGTTCAAGGTCAATCTTTGTTTTTTCAGAAAAACCCAGTCTCATAAAAAATATTCTTAGCATCAGTGTCAAATTTCATCTACAAATCAATAGAGATTATAGATTAATAATAGATACCAACAATGCTCCCTGTAAGGAAATACTTCTCAATAGTCTTAGGATCCTTTATGAAGTGGAATTTAGACAGGAAATGATACAAGTCTAAGAGTAGAGAGAAGCAGTTCTGTGTGTTCAACATTTGATCACAGGGAAGGATTCATGTATGCTACAAGAAAAATATAGCCCGTGATATTCAACATGGCTAAAGTGAATCCAAAATCTGTGAACAAGCAGGAACCAGAATATTTAATAAAGAAATCCCTACCAGAGTTAACTAAAAGCAACTGCTCAAAAATAGTTAGCAATTTAGAGGAGGGTTTTGAGCCTAGAGGGAAGATAGATCTATCTCTGAAATAACAGAATGGATTCTTACAAAGAATGAATCTATTTACTACAGATCAGCTCTGCTCCCTTGGTTCTCATAGTGTTTGAAATCTCTGTTATTACTATTTTTAAAACTCAGATTTTGAAAGTAGAAGTTGATTGTTGTAATAGTTTGTGATCAAGTATACAGAAAAGTGATTTCTATATTAATATATGAATTAATAGATGATATATAACTGATAAATTAATATACATATTAATAAATAAAATTAGTGCATAAAATTATTATGGAATTCCATATTAATATATGAGTTGATAATGTAATTACCAACAGATCTATTCCACTCCTGAATTACTGTTCTATGTTACAAAGTAAATGAAAGTTCTGTAAATAAAGTACCTTTAAATACCATATATGTGTGTGTGTGTGTGTGTGTGTGTGTGTGTGTGTGTGTGTGTGTGTGTGTGTGTGTGTTTGGTTACTTAACCTCCTCCCTTTCTATATTCTCCTTCCCACCTCTATTACCCCTCCTACAAGTTCTTTTCTTACATTCATGTCTCTTTTTTATACCCATTGAGTTTAACCTGGATCATATGTGTAACTATGCATTGCAACCTGGTTGTCTTTTGAGTGAATATATAACTGAAGATAGAGATTGCTCTCCCCTACAATTTACTAATGGGCAATAGTTCATTAGGAAGGGGTATGTCCCATAGGGCCATTTCGGGTATCATCTGCAAAGCTATATAAGGTCATGGCTGTATTGGCTCTAACCAGAAAACAACATTTCATATCTCTTCTTCTTATCTTTCAGCTTCTGCATTCTTTTACCTCCTTCTTCTACAATGATCCTGATCTTTAGAGCGGTGGTATACATGTCCTATTTAGAACTCAGCAAGAAACTCTCATTTATTCTCAGCATTTTATTATTTAATTTTATCAGCATTCATTATTTATTATTATCAGCATTGACAACTCAATAGAAAAACGATGCAGGAGGTAAAGGCTTTCGAGCAAGGTCAAGTAATTTTTATGGCAAGTACTCACTGGTATAAGAGTGAATGTCTGGAACATAGAATCCTTCCCTGGAACATGGGGGGAAAGTGCAATATAGTGACTGTAGATCGGTTACATCCATTTACCTGTATCTCTGTTTAGCCATTTATATTCTAAATAAAAGATACAGTATGTGTCATAATGAAGAGCCTGAATACTAGGATCAGTCTGAGTAGTAAAGACCCCATCTCCATCATATCAGAAGCAAGAGCCAATAGGCAGCCAGCCCCATATCTACACACTGGTAACCTCCCAGTCACCTCTCCAGCCCTATGTCCATACACTGTTGTTAACCTCCCAGCTACCTCTCCAGTCCCATGAAGGCATTATTTTGATGGCTACAAACTAGAACCAACTGGGAGGAGAAAAACCACAATTGATAACCACCTGGATCAGGTTGACCTGTGAGCATACCTGTTGAACATTGTCTTGATTTATGTAAGTCCTACATTGTAGGAGGACTCAGCCCAACGTTGGTGGTAACATGCCTAGGCAAATGAACCTGGGCTATAAAACAATATAGCTGAACATGAGCCAGGAAGAAAACACTAAGCATGATGCTCTATGGTTTCTGCTTAAGTTTCTGCCTTGAGTTCCTATCTTGGATGGTGGACAACATCCAATGATTCAACCTCAATCATGGACCTGTAAATTTCAATTAACCCTTCCTGCTGACCAACTTACTTTTGATCATGGTGTTTATGACAGAAAAGCAAACTAAAACAGAGGTCAAATGAGCCTTTGCTCTCTTTGTTATAGCAATGTTTTGTTCCAGTCATCATTGATCAAAAGACATTTACACACACACACACACACACACACACACACACACACCTACTACTTAATTGAAATCTATGTGCTGTTGAACGACTGTCCCTTAAGTATTTTACTGTTTCAACTGGGACATAAAAGCAAAGGACTTTTGTGTGAGGCATGGCAGCACAAACCTATAATCCCAGAACTAGTGAGAGTGAGGAAGAAAGACCATCTCAAGTTCAAGGCTAGCCTGAACTACAGTGTAAGATCTCAGTTCAAAAAATGGGATTTCCACAATCTCGAGTCTTACATTAATTTAAACCTGCTAAATCACTCAGTCTAAATTAAATATCTAGTAAGTTATTACACAAAGAGAGATACCTTTTAATTTTTATTTTAAAAAACGTAATTCTTTTGGCGAGATTGGCTGCAACCTAGACTATGTTTTCCAATGAAGTGGAGAAAAATGTTGAGGCCATTAAAATAAAGCCATACAAAACAGTAGGAAATTTCCACAGTGTGAGGAGAAACTGCTACCCTGATCCCCAGAGGCTGCGGCTGAAAGCTGAATGGGCCTTTTCAATCTCTAGCAGTTATGATCCTCTGAAATGATTCTGAGGAGAGATGAAAAAGAGTAGGTTTTCTTCCCATATTGAGTTTCTATTAGTCCCTGGAGGAGATGGGGGTTCTGTAGAAAGTGTGAGTTCTTGAAGTGTTACTGAAATGACCTTGCTTAATTTCCTCCTGAACAGGATATCTAATAATAGCAACATCTTATAGTGGCAAAGCTACAAAGTTATACATGTTAGAACCATTTTCTTCTGCTTGGACAGCAGAATCCTTCCATGCCCTTGTCTTCTCCCAATACACAAACCTTCATAGTCTAAGTTTGCTCATCAATATTTGATTTTGTATACTCTCTTCACCCTGATACAAAGTTTCAAATGCTGGAGTGATTCAAAGGGAAGAGGGCCATGGCTGCCACCCTATAACAGACAATTCCACCAGACTGCACATCTACCTTACTCAATTAGACAGCACAGTGATAAGGTCTCTGGGGTTGTACTATCGTGAGTGACTGGGGATGCTTCAATCATAAGCTTTTCCACAGCTAAGCCCAAAGGGTAAAGTATACATGAAATTTCAAGGAAAGCATTGTTTTTCAAAAGCTGAAAGACCAAAAGCGCAACAGAGCCTCCTTTGGAATGAATGCCTCCATTTCAAACCCTTCCTTTGAGGAAATAAAATTCTGTGGGAAGAAATGTGTTCCCTGGAGCAACTTTACAAGAAGTAGGGTCGGAGACGGGGCCCGAGAGTCTGATCTTGCCAGTTTGTTCTTCATCCACAGTGTCATTATCTGCCATTTACATAGTGAGAACTGAGGATGGTTAGACTTGAGCGATGAATGAGCAACCCCCACTAGGACAGCGAAGTGAATTGTTGTCTCTGGGAAACATCGCGGCAAGCAAATGGAAAAGTGACTCACAGACTTTGTACAGCACCAGTTATGGGAGGGGGAGTTTGTGTTGGGAGCCAAATTTCCAAAGTAAGGCATAATGGGCTTGCCAGCAAAGCTGTTCACACCCCCACAGAGACCATGAAACCCTGCAGCTGTAATTTCAGAAACACACATGCGTATAAATCAAGCAATTGAACACCTAACTATCCATCCGAGGCTGCGTGCCTGGGTTTTTCGCAGGTGCCTGAGGCACTTGTGATATTTGGCTTTGGGAACAGGCTTTGGTTTAATTGACAGGATATTATCAGATTCAAGCTGACTTGGACAGACAAACCTCAACATATGAGGGTGACATACAGCATCAGGTACCACCTGTGAGAGGTCCGCAAGAGTGTTAGGCAAGGCTCTTGCAGATGGCTGGATTTTAAAGCACAGGAGGAGACAAAATCCAAATGCTGACTGAGTTCTAATTCATGAAAGTATTTTTCCAGAGCATCAATGGAGCAACATCATTTTCACACATTATTGCTATTTGCTGATGAGCAATGGGGTGGGGGAGAATGAATTGAGTATTATTTCATTTTATATGGAATTGCTTTCAGAGGGAATGAGAGGCTGTTTGCGTCTATTATCCAGGCAAGCACTCAGAGCCGTGGCTTTGTCTTCCAGCTGGCTGACATCCCCGCAGACATCCACAAAGCAACCAGCCAGCTGCCCAGAAAAGTGAGACTCGTGGTAACAGAAGATCAGCCCACAGGCTATGTACTCGGGCTCCAATTCTTCCAGGAGAGATCTATGCTAATGGGACTTAAACCCAGAAGTGGTCACTGTGAATTCTCTTCTCTGCAGATTCCGAAAGTGGGATTTGTGCTGAATCAGTAGTTTCCTCTCCAGATTCTGCTGCAATGCAACACATCGATTTGGATTTAAATTGCTAATCTCTCATTACCCACTGAGAAATTTATAGATCTGAGGGTTTCACATGCACACACATGCATGTGCACACACACACACACGCACACGCATGTGCATGCACACACACAACACACACGCACACGCATGTACATGCACACATACACACATGCACACACACAAGCAAAGGAACATTCCCAAAGTCTTTACATTAAGATGCCCCACTGTCAGTGCCTCTCTTATTCCTTCCCTAAAGGCCATAAGGATAATAATGACAAACAATGAAACATTGATGGGGGCTCTAAGTGAAGCATAAAACATTTCCCATCAGCAGTCAGTGCATCTGGTTCAAATTCCACTCCTGAAAGCAAACAGAGTCAGAGGCCCTATGAAATTAAAAAGAGTGTGGCATGGTGACTATAGTTAAAATCAATCTTATAATAAAGTGTCCCAGAAGAATGATTTTAAGGCAGAAGCCAGTAGTCAGCCAGAGCAAGAAAAAGAACACTCTGTAAGAATTTTACCCATAATGCTGTGTGCAAAGTCTCTTTAGCCTATTCAGGTCAAATTTCCAGTAAGTCTTGTTTTCATAAAATGATTATCAAAGAAACTCATTATATTTGCATGTAATACTAACCAAAAATAACATTTCAAACTGACGGCAACACAACTCCGCTCTTCTAATGACTTACAGATTACTAGTGTTATTAAGAGCTTCAGTCAGAGGTCTGTCATAGCTCTTTTGGCTTTGTTATCAAGAAAGCTGCAAATATACAGGGTGTTTATAGGCTTTTAAAGAACCATTAGCCCATAAAAGGTAATCCACCTATAAACACAAAGAGAGAATCCGAAACGAACAATGTCTAAAGTACAGCCCGATCCCTGTGTGGAAGGCCTAGAATAAAAAGCTATAGGCGTCTTTCCTGTTGAAGAAACATACTAATTCCCTGATTGATTAATACATTTAAAAACAACTTGCCTCTAACATGAGAGACAGAGAAGAATGACAACCACTGGAAGAACATCTTATACTACATCTGTGTATACTGAGGAGAGAGTACTTTGAACCAGTGTCATCAAAATTACTATTTGTTAAGACCCTGCTCTTTTTTTTTCTGGTTTTGATTTATTGAGAACTTATCTTAACTGTATAACCCAGGCTGGCCTCAAGGTCATAATTCTCTTGTTGTAGACTTCCACATTTTGGAATTTCATTCATGGGAGCACTAGCCCATCCAACGTCTGCTACTTCCACATATGATAGGGATATCATAACGAGGGATTTCTTTGGTAAAACGATATAAAAATAATCATCATAGTTAAGTAACCCATAATAGTAATAATAGAGTGATAAAAATCACATTTAACTTTATAATTGCTACACTGTTGTAATTTTAATTACATTTTAAATAACTCATAAATTATTTAATCATTCAATAAATGTAATAAATCGTTTAATAAATAATTAAATAATTAAATTTAAATTGATTTAAAATTGTTACATAGTGCAAATTCATTTGACTCACACTTGATTTACTTTTAAAAATACATTATTGCAAAATCAAATTAATATTCCCAAAATTTCCTCAAACCTGAGAAAAAGACAAGCAGTGGACTTATATTAATTAGTTTCTTAAATATTCTGTGGTAGGGAAACATGTTTTAAAAAAAAGTAACTCCCTAAAAGAAACAGTATTATTTTAATTCTTTGTTAAATAATTATTTCATGATGTGTTTGTCTCTCTGTCTCCGTGTCTGTGTCTGTGTCTGTGTCTGTGTCTGTGTATGTGTGTGTGTGCGTGTACATACGTATGTGTGTGAATGTGGATATGTATGTGTGAACATTTATATGGATACCTGTGAAGACCAGAAGAGGGTGCTAGGTCCCCTGGAACAGGACTTAAAGATGGTTGTGCTGTGCCTTACCTGTGTTCTGGGAACCAAATTCAACTCCTCTGCAAGACGAGTGAACACTCAAATGTGCCAAACCATCTCTCCAGTCCCATTCAATCTTCTAAAAAAAATGAGCGCTAATAACAAGATGTAATAAGTAATAATAATAATAATAATAATAATAATAACAATTGTGAAACAAAGGAAGCAAATAAATTATTTTAATCCTAATTTGGTTTATACTGTAAAACATGTTTCCCACTTATAAGCCCCCTTATAGCAATATCATTGTGTTAAAAATCACAACCGGATTTGACAATCTCTGCTGCTCACTGTGCATAAAACGTATAATATGTACATGTAACAGTCATCAAACATGTGCACCTGATTAATGTGAACATAGTTCTGACCAGTGTTACATATTTTGTGGCAATAAAGAAAAGAAAGATAGAAATACTGGTATTGACGGAAACTCAATCTCCTGAAGTTTAAGTTCTATCTTAAAAATAAACTGAATAGATTTAGCGGGAGTCCCAAACCCGCGGATCCCTGCCCGCAACAGCTCGTTGCTCCCAAACCCATGGGAGAGAGCCCTCACCGCCTGGTCAGGTGGACACTCCTGAGACTGCAGAGCAGAAGAGACCACCAACACTGCCCACCCCTGCCCACATCCCTGGCCCAAGAGGAAACTGTATACAGCCTATGGGTTCCCGTAGAGGAGGGCCCAGGAGCAGCAGGTCCGCTGCGTCTGAGACAACGCCGGAACCTGAAGGGACCGACCAGATAAACAGTTCTCTGCACCCAAATCCCGTGGGAAGGAGAGCTAAACCTTCAGAGAGGCAGACACGCCTGGGACCAGAAGAGACTGCACTCTGCACACATTACTGATTCCAGAGGAAAACACCAAATGCCATCTGGAACCCTGGTGCACTGAATCTCCCGGAAAGGGCAGCGCAGATCTTCCTGGTGGCTGCGCGGCAGAGAGCTCATAAGCAACACCACACGAGCAAACTTGAGCCTCGGGACCAGAGGTAAGACCAACTTTTCTGCTGCAAGCGACCTGCCTGGTGAATGCAAGACACAGGCCCACAGGAATAGCTGAAGACCTGTAGAGAGGAAAAACTACACGCCCGAAAGCAGAACACTCTGTCCCAATAACTGGCTGAAAGAAAACAGGAAAACAGGTCTACAGCACTCCTGACACACAGGCTTATAGGACAGTTAAGCCACTGTCAGAAATAGCAGAACACTAGAGATAATCTGATGGCGAGAGGCAAGCACAGGAACCCAAGCAACAGAAACCAAGACTACATGGCATCATCGGAGCCCAATTCTCCTACCAAAGCAAACACGGAATATCCAAACACACCAGAAAAGCAAGATCTAGTTTCAAAATCATATTTGATCATGATGCTGGAGGACTTCAAGAAAGATGTGAAGAACTCCCTTAGAGAACAAGTAGAAGCCTACAGAGAGGAATCGCAAAAATCCCTAAAAGAATTCCAGGAAAACATAAATAAACAAGTAGAAGCCCATGGAGAGGAGTCACAAAAATCCCTGAAAGAATTCCAGGAAAACACAATCAAACAGTTGAAGGAATTAAAAATGGAAATAGAAGCAATCAAGAAAGAACACATGGAAACAACCCTGGATATAGAAAACCAAAAGAAGAGACAAGGAGCTGTAGATACAAGCTTCACCAACAGAATACAAGAGATGGAAGAGAGAATCTCAGGAGCAGAAGATTCCATAGAAATCATCGACTCAACTGTCAAAGATAATGTAAAGCAGAAAAAGCTACTGGTCAAAAACATACAGGAAATCCAGGACTCAATGAGAAGATCAAACCTAAGGATAATAGGTATAGAAGAGAGTGAAGACTCCCAGCTCAAAGGACCAGTAAATATCTTCAACAAAATCATACAAGAAAACTTGCCTAACCTAAAGAAAGAGATACCCATAAGCATAAAAGAAGCCTACAGAACTCCAAATAGATTGGACCAGAAAAGAAACTCCTCCTGTCACATAATAGTCAAAACACCAAACGCACAAAATAAAGAAAGAATATTAAAAGCAGTAAGGGAAAAAGGTCAAGTAACATATAAAGGCAGACCTATCAGAATCACACCAGACTTTTCGCCAGAAAATATAAAAGCCAGAAGATCCTGGACAGAAGTCATACAGACCCTAAGAGAACACAAATGCCAGCCCAGGTTACTGTATCCAGCAAAACTCTCTATTAACATAGATGGAGAAACCAAGATATTCCATGACAAAACCAAATTTACACAATATCTTTCTACAAATGCAGCACTACAAAGGATAATAAATGGTAAAGCCCAACATAAGGAGGCAAGCTATACCCTAGAAGAAGCAAGAAACTAATATCTTGGCAACAAAACAAAGAGAAGAAAAGCACACAAACTTAACCTCATATCCAAATATGAATATAACAGGAAGCAATAATCACTATTCCTTAATATCTCTCAACATCAATGGCCTCAACTCCCCAATAAAAGGACATAGATTAACAAACTGGATACGCAACGAGGACCCTGCATTCTGCTGCCTACAGGAAACACACCTCAGAGACAAAGACAGACATTACCTCAGAGTGAAAGGCTGGAAAACAACTTTCCAAGCAAATGGTCAGAAGAAGCAAGCTGGAGTAGCCATTCTAATATCAAATAAAATCAACTTTCAACTAAAAGTCATCAAAAAAGATAAGGAAGGATACTTCATATTCATCAAAGGAAAAATCCACCAAGATGAACTCTCAATCCTAAATATCTATGCCCCAAATACAAGGGCACCTACATACGTAAAAGAAACCTTACTAAAGCTCAAAACACACATTGAACCTCACACAATAATAGTAAGAGATTTCAACACCCCACTCTCATCAATGGACAGATCATGGAAACAGAAATTAACCAGAGACATAGACAGACTAAGAGAAGTCATGAGCCAAATGGACTTAACGGATATTTATAGAACATTCTATCCTAAAGCAAAAGGATATACCTTCTTCTCAGCTCCTCATGGTACTTTCTCCAAAATTGACCATATAATTGGTCAAAAAATGGGCCTCAACAGGTAGAGAAAGATAGAAATAATCCCATGCGTTCTATCAGACCACCACGGCCTAAAGCTGGTCTTCAATAACAATAAGGGAAGAATACCCACATATACGTGGAAATTGAACAATGCTCTACTCAATGATAACCTGGTCAAGAAAGAAATAAAGAAAGAAATTAAAGACTTTTTAGAATTTAATGAAAATGTAGGTACAACAGACCCAAACTTATGGGACACAATGAAAGCTGTGCTAAGAGGAAAACTCATAGCACTGAGTGCCTGCAGAGGGAAACACGAAAGAGCGTATGTCACCAGCTTGACAGCACACCTAAAATCTCTAGAACAAAAAGAAGCAAACACACGCAGGAGGAGTAGAAGGCAGGAAATAATCAAACTCAGAGCTGAAATCAACCAAGTAGAAACAAAAAGGACCATAGAAAGAATCAACAGAACCAAAAGTTGGTTCTTTGAGAAAATCAACAAGATAGATAAACCCTTAGCCAGATTAACCAGAGGACACAGAGAGTGTGTCCAAATTAACAAAATCAGAAATGAAAAGGGAGACATAACTACAGATTCAGAGGAAATTCAAAAAATCATCAGATCTTACTATAAAAGCCTATATTCAACAAAACTTGAAAATCTTCAGGAAATGGACAATTTCCTAGACAGATACCAGGTACCGAAGTTAAACAGATAAACCAGTTAAACAACCCCATAACTCCTAAGGAAATAGAAGCAGTCATTAAAGGTCTCCCAACCAAAAAGAGCCCAGGTCCAGACGGGTTTAGTGCAGAATTCTATCAGACCTTCATAGAAGACCTCATACCAATATTATCCAAACTATTCCACAAAATTGAAACAGATGGATCACTACCGAATACCTTCTATGAAGCCACAATTACTCTTATACCTAAACCACACGAAGACCCAACAAAGAAAGAGAACTTCAGACCAATTTCCCTTATGAATATCGACGCAAAAATACTCAATAAAATTCTGGCAAACCGAATCAAAGAGCACATCAAAACAATCATCCACCATGATCAAGTAGGCTTCATCCCAGGCATGCAGGGATGGTTTAATATACGGAAAACCATCACCGTGATCCATTATATAAACAAACTGAAAGAACAAAACCACATGATCATTTCATTAGATGCTGAGAAAGCATTTGACAAAATTCAACACCCCTTCATGATAACAGTCCTGGAAAGAATAGGAATTCAAGGCCCATACCTAAACATAGTAAAAGCCATATACAGCAAACCAGTTGCTAACATTAAACTAAATGGAGAGAAACTTGAAGCAATCCCACTAAAATCAGGGACTAGACAAGGCTGCCCACTCTCTCCCTACTTATTCAATATAGTTCTTGAAGTTCTAGCCAGAGCAATCAGACAACAAAAGGAGGTTAAAGGGATACAGATCGGAAAAGAAGAAGTCAAAATATCACTATTTGCAGATGACATGATAGTATATTTAAGTGATCCCAAAAGTTCCACCAGAGAAGTACTTAAGCTAATAAACAACTTCAGCAAAGTGGCTGGGTATAAAATTAACTCAAATAAATCAGTAGCCTTCCTCTACACAAAAGAGAAACAAGCCGAGAAAGAAATTAGGGAAATGACATCCTTCATAATAGACCCAAATAATATAAAGTACCTTGGTGTGACTTTCACCAAGCAAGTAAAAGATCAGACAAGAACTTCAAGACTCTGAAGAAAGAAATTGAAGAAGACCTCAGAAGATGGAAAGATCTCCCATGCTCATGGATTGGCAGGATTAATATAGTAAAAATGGCCATTTTACCAAAAGCAATCTACAGATTCAATGCAATCCCCATCAAAATACCAATCCAATTCTTCAAAGAGTTAGACAGAACAATTTGCAAATTCATCTGGAATAACAAAAAACCCAGGATAGCTAAAGCTATCCTCAACAATAAGAGGACTTCAGGGGGAATCACTATCCCTGAATTCAAGCAGTATTACAGAGCAATAGTGATAAAAACTGCATGGTATTGGTACAGAGACAGACAGATAGAGCAGTGGAACAGAATTGAAGACCCAGAAATGAACCCACACACCTATGGGCACTTGATTTTTGACAAAGGAGCCAAAACCATCCAATGGAAAAAAGATAGCATTTTCAGCAAATGGTGCTGGTTCAACTGGAGGTCAACATGTAGAAGAATGTAGATCGATCCATGCTTATCACTCTGTACAAAGCTTAAGTCCAAGCAGATCAAGGACCTCCACATCAAACCAGATATACTCAAACTAATAGAAGAAAAACTAGGGAAGCATCTGGAACACATGGGCACTGGAAAAAATTTCCTGAACAAAACACCAATGGCTTATGCTCTAAGATCAAGAATCGACAAATGGGATCTCATAAAACTGCAATGCTTCTGTAAGGCAAAGGACACTGTGGTTAGGACAAAACGGCAACCAACAGATTGGGAAAAGATCTTTACCAATCCTACAACCGATAGAGGCCTTATATCCAAAATATACAAAGAACTCAAGAAGTTAGACCGCAGGGAGACAAATAACCCTATTAAAAATGGGGTTCAGAGCTAAACAAAGAATTCACAGCTGAGGAATGCCGAATGGCTGAGAAGCACCTAAAGAAATGTTCAACATCCTTAGTCATAACGGAAATGCAAATCAAAACAATCCTGAGATTTCACCTCACACCAGTGAGAATGGCTAAGATCAAAAACTCAGGTGACAGCAAATGCTGGCGAGGATGTGGAGAAAGAGGAACACTCCTCCATTGTTGGTGGGATTGCAGACTGGTACAACCATTCTGGAAATCAGTCTGGAGGTTCCTCAGAAAACTGAACATTGAACTGCCTGAGGATCCAGCTATACCTCTCTTGGGCATATACCCAAAAGATGCCCCAACATCTTTTTTGACACATGCTCCACTATGTTCATCGCAGCCTTATTTATAATAGCCAGAAGCTGGAAAGAACCCAGATGCCCTTCAACAGAGGAATGGATACAGAAAATGTGGTACATCTACACAATGGAATATTACTCAGCTATCAAAAACAATGACTTTATTAAATTTGTAGGCAAATGGTTGGAACTGGAAAATATCATCCTGAGTGAGGTAACCCAATCACAGAAAAACACACATGGTATGCACTCATTGATAAGTGGCTATTAGCCCAAATGCTTGAATTACCCTAGATGCCTAGAACAAATGAAACTCAAGACGGATGATCAAAATGTGAATGCTTCACTCCTTCTTTAAAAGGGGAACAAGAATACCCTTGGCAGGGAATAGAGAGGCAAAGATTAAAACAGACACAGAAGGAACACCCATTCAGAGCCTGCCCCACATGTGGCCCATACATATACAGCCATCCAATTAGACAAGATGGATGAAGCAAAGAAGGGCAGGCTGACAAGAACCGGATGTAGATCTCTCCTGAGAGACACAGCCAGAATACAGCAAATACAGAGGCGAATGCCAGCAGCAAACCACTGAACTGAGAATAGGACCCCTGTTGAAGGAATCAGAGAAAGAAGTGGAAGAGCTCGAAGGGGCTTGAGACCCTTATGAACAACAATGCCAAGCAACCAGAGCTTCCAGGGACTAAGCCACTACCTAAAGACTATACATGGGCTGACCCTGGACTCTAACCTCATAGGAAGCAATGAATATCCTAGTAAGAGCACCAGTGGAAGGGGAAGCCCTGGGTCCTGCTAAGACTGGACCCCCAGTGAACTAGATTGTTGGGGGGAAGGCGGCAATGGGGGGAGGATGGGGAGGGGAATACACATAAAGAAGGGGAGGGGGAGGCATTAGGGGGATGTTTGCCCAGAAACCGGGAAAGGGAATAACACTCGAAATGTAAATAAGAAATACTCAAGTTAATAAAAAAAATAAATAAAATGAATAAATAATGGTCTTATATTCATACAGACTATGAAGGCCATGGGATATACATACCACACACACACACACACACACACACACACACATATACATATATATATATGTATATATATATTCATATTCACATACACACACGTGCGCACATACACGCACACACACACATTCGCAAATAACAGTGTAAATGACTCACATCAATTTAACTACAAGGAGCCAGAAACAAGAATGTGTGTATACTGTTCTGCTTATACAAACTCAAGAGCAGAATTGCATTCCAGTTTTAAGGGTAATGGTGGCATTTACCAGCCGGATGTAGTGACATATGCCTATAACCCCTGCAATTGAGAGAGTAACACAAAAGAATTGGGAAATATAGTCTAGCCTGAGCTACACAACAAGAACCTGACCTAAAAATAAAATTCAATAAAGCATTGCTCTTTTTCATTCTTGACGCAGTGTAGGTGACAGCGGTAGGCAGTTACTCAAGGAAAAGAGTACATGTTTTAACTACACTGTTTCTTAATCATCCTATAATAGTGCTTACTTTCATTCATATTTTATATGCTTTCATACACTCAGCTTTCCCATCATTCCAATGTTTATATTTAAAAAGTCTAACGAAGTCAAAATATGTGGTCGTACTTTGAATCAAAAACAAAATGCAAGCTGGGCAACAATGGCCCATGCCTTTAATCTTAGCACTCAGAGGTAGAGGCTGACAGCTTTCTGCGTTTGAGGCCAGCCTGGTCTACAAAGTGAGTTCCAGGACAACCAGTGCTATGAAACCCTGTCTCGAACAAACAAATAAACAAACAAAAACCCTACAAAATTACAAAATGTTATGGAAATATTAAGGATATCCCAAGATTCACGGGGTGAGATAAGGTTGCAAACATTATGTTCATTTGCAATAACTCAGGCAGGTAGAGAAACTGAGCGGCTTTATAGGAAGTAACTGGAGGCTTCAGAATGAAAGAACTGAAGACTCAGGGCATGGGGAAGATAACCAGAAGCCCAGTATCCTATTGGTTGGACAGATGAACCTGCATATTTAGGAACTTTCTCGACCTGCTTACAAAAGCATCTGTATGACAAGAACTTGAGGCTATTGTTGTTTTGGTTTGGTTTGGTTTGGTTTTTTTTTTTTTTTTTTTGGTTCTTTTTTTTCGGAGCTGGGGACCAAACCCAGGGCCTTGCGCTTCCTAGGTAAGCGCTCTAACCACTGAGCTAAATCCCCAGCCCCTTGGTTTGGTTTTTAAAGCAAGACCACCTGTTTGTGGTCTATGAAAATCTGTCCCCTCAACAACATGAGCAGATACAAAGGAAAAAGATAAACCATGGAAGTAGAAGCCAAAACCAAGCAGGAATAGCTATACTCATAACTGACAGCGTATCACACAAGCCAACATGTGAAAAGTCACTACATATTAATAAAGGAAATGATTCATCAGAAATAGGATCGTAAGTGTAGTATAAAACTGCACTAAATGTTAGGACACTCACTCTCACTTCGTGAGAGACTATGAGACACAAAAAACAGAGGCTAAGATACAGTATGTGTGGGTGGCTCTAATACCCTACTCTTATCAACAGAGATCATCTAGATTAAAAATTAAAATAAATTTCATAGCCAAACTATATCACAGATCAAAGAGAATTAATGTAAATCTATACGATGTTCCATTTAATAGCAGTGGAGCATATAGTCTTCATAGCAGTTCATGGAACTTTCTTAAGAAACAAGTCAAATGTTAGGGTATAAATCAAATCTCTCTCTCTCTTTCTCTCTCTCTCTCTCCATATATATATATATATATATATATATATATATATATATATTCTCTTACATCTTATCATGTCGTAGTAGAATAAAACTTGAAATTAATAGACACAGAACATAGGTTTATAAGACTTGAATGAGAAGAGACCATGGAAGAAACGAGATATTCATAGAATCAAATGCAGACTTGAGCATATCTTATCAGAGCATCAAAGGAAGTTAAGGCAACCTTTATAGCTATGGGTGCTTTCCTTGAAAAAAAACAGTTATCCCAATGACTTCTTGATAACACACAAAAGTCTTACAAAAATACAAACAAGTAAAATCCAATGTCAATATGAGAAAGGAATGAATTAGAGTCATGGAGTAATTGAATAAAACGAAGATTGAGAGAACGATGCAAGAAAAAAGTTGAACTAAATAAAGCAATGTTCTTTGGAAAGATTAATAAGCTTGGACAGAGCCTTAGCTAACTAAATCAAAAGAGAAACGACCTAAATTAATAAAGTTAGACACGAAAGGAGAACATGACAAACAGCAATTAAACCCAGAAAATTATGAGGAAATAGCTTGAGTTTTTATATTCCTAAAAATCTGGAAAAGAAATAACTAAATTCCCAGAGGTGTGTGACTTGCCAAAGTTAAATGAATAGCACATAAACACACACACACACACACACACACACACACACACACTCACACATATACATATATATGCACATATATGAAAATGTATATGAAGTGAGAAAAATGTACCCCCAAATGCATAAAAATTTGAAAAAAACTTATTGTAACATTCTACCCCCTTTTCATTTCACAGATTACTTGAGTTATAGATATTAGTATGCAGCCATCAAAACTCTTGAGTGATTGTTTGCTGAGTGACCTACTGTGCCATTTCACAATCAATCATGAAGCAAGTACACAGCACGGTAACTCATTATGTAGCACTCATTTTCACATCGGTGTCTTGCCTCTCACTATCATCCCTTCTGGACTTGGTCATCATCATTAATAAGAAATATTGATCTTTTTCTCAAGCCTTGAGCTTTAGAGGAATTAAGTAAAACCACTAGACAACTTGAAGACCAGTTGAGACCATGAACAATTAACCTGAAATAAGAACCTATTCACTTTCCTAAGTCATATGATCTCACTCAATAATAAACACAGAAGCAGGAAAAGGAGGATTATTTGGTTCATTCGGGATTAGAAAAACATTAATGATTGTTTTATAGCCTGGTATCCTTGACATTTCAGGCATAACTTTTGGTCTGGATCCTTTCCACCTACCCTTTCACTAGAAGCAAGTGTCAATGGAGGTCAATTGGAAACATGACTGCCATAGCTAGATCTTACCTACAGAATATATTATGTCTGCACAGACATGGATCCACAAGAAGGGGAAAATGTATCATTGTCGGGCTGCCACTTGAAGGTAACCTGTGAAGAGATCATCAGGAAGCAACATGAAGTAGTGGCGGGTCTTAGTAAGGATAATAAAACGCCATTGGGAAAACAATGTAATGCTTGGTATGGCATGATTTTAGAGGGAGATGCCTCTTTATATCCACTTGAAGGAGAAGTAGCAATTGAGGGCATTTAAGGAGGGTATGAGTACATCATTATCAGAATCTGAGGTCCACTATTTGCAGCTTTACCAAGACTTTCAAAGTCTTCTGGTTCCTCTTGTTTTGCCTAGGATACGTTTGAACATTAGTTCATGCATATTGTAGCACTGTGCAGTTCTCTCTGAACTTAAGTTACTTTCTACTTATAAGAAGAGTTTTGGGGGTTGGGGATTTAGCTCAGTGGTAGAGCGTTTGCCTAGCAAGCGCAAGGCCCTGGGTTCCGTCCCTAGCTGCGAAAAAGAAAAAAAAAATAAGAAGAGTTTTGCAATATGAAACAGGATTTGCAAATAAAATTGCCACTACAGTGGACAACTGTGTCTGTGCAACACAGTATGGACAAGGAGAGAAAGAGTGAAGTTGTGTTCTATACATTTTAATTAAACTAACATTTCCTGAGCATAGCTCACAGATCACATAAAATGAATAGCATTTCCTACATAAAGAAGAAGTAGTGTCTACTTCAATGTGTATGAGAGGGAGCACTGGGAAGTAGGGCAATGAAAGGTTTGGACCAGAAAACCACTTATACCTGGGACGTGGAAGAACTGATAAATACCTGAGGTTTGGAGGACAATTAGATCCCAACCTAGCAAAGGAGGAAATAGTGGTACTTCAAAATGATCTTGGATATGTGTTCACCCTGCCACTTGCTGAGGCATTAAATATTCTTCAAGAAAAAGCCTTACACGTCACTCAAAACCTTATTCTTTTTACCTGATTTGTTCTTCAAAACAAACAGGAAAAAAATGAAAAATAAAATTCTTTTAAAAATTTGAGCCTCCTCAAAATTTGGCATGGGGTTTACATTTAAATAAATACATTAATATCCCATTGGGGGATGCTTGCCACAGATGTGCAAGGTTTCCCCCCAGGTACACTTATTTGCAGTTCCGCTTATTTGGTGGTTAAATGTATGCCGGGAACCTCATGGGTAGATATGAAAGATGGAGAGAAACGGGAGTGACAGAGAGCAAATGATTTTCATTTATTTACATATTATAAAAGGATTTGCTTCGGGATTCTTAGTATGCTACCAGCACTAGGCTCCTTTATTCCCACAAAAGAATGAGGTCTCCTTCTGAGTCAAACAATAACATGCGCCAACCTGCTGTGTAAGGCAGCGAGGTGCTTCCCATAATGCACCTGGAAGTTTCATCTGCCTCCGTACTTTGGTACAGTTAATGACAGAAGACACAAAGGAAATCGTTATATAGAATCTCCTGTTTCCAGAACCTGATAATTATAGTATGTTATGAATGGGCAACTTAATGTGATGGGTTTTGTCTGTTGTTTTTTGTTTGTTTGTTTGTTTGTTTGTTTGTTTTTTGCACATTTTCACTTTCTCTTTGTGTCATGAGTCTTAAAGGCAAATCCCTGTCAAACCACATTGAGCATTTTTCATTTCCCCTTATTTTGCCATGCACTGTTGTCGCATCTTTAAAACACCTAATCTGGAAAGGAAGATACTAGTTAATGGATGTGGGCTACCCTATACAGGGTGGATGGACACAGTGTATACTACATCCCCAAGAAGCCTCAGCCTTCAAGGGGGTCTTTCGAGTTCATTAGCAAATCTTTTCCACTACTGCACGCACCAAATACTGCATCACTGTTCATTTCTATCATCAAACAGACAAATATCCACAGGCTTCTTCCAGTGCTCAAAATCCCCAAGGCTTCTCTGCCTTCATCTCTTCTCTTCTCACTTCCAGGAATACTCCATTGAACGTTTAGAACATAACTAAAAGTCCTGAGTGACCTCGATGTATCTGCGGCTCCTCCAAACGTTCACAGTGACTTCTTGCGAAATCTAGCTTATCTGTAAGAACAGTGCCTTCCATTCACCCTTTCAAATGGCAGCTACTCGCTGTTTCTCAAAAGCTTCGCATTACTCATCTCAGAAATAAAGTGGCCCTCCTCCTTGCTTCTGTTTCTAATCTCAAGACACTCTCCTCGGCAGATCACAAGTCACTGTTGGACCTTGCACTCTCTGATCTTCCGATAACCGGAAGGCTGCTCTTCTCAGGATTTGGAGATCCCACCTGCTCCTCATGAGCACCCCCTCCTTCTTACATAGCCGCAGTCCTGATGCTACTTGCTTTGTGATCACTTTTGTTAGGTCTGTAGTATACTCTCATAGGTATTCCAGTTTAGGTAATAAATCAAGTTGCCCACAATTACTGAAAGCAAACAGGTGCTCCTTCCAACCACCGACCTTCCTTTACATATATTTTCAATCTAATGGCATTGTTCTATAGCCAACGATCACATCCTGGAGCACTGTCACTACCAAATATTAACCCCTCTTCTCTGCCACTTCAGTCCCTCAACTCTCTTCTCTTTCCAAGTCATACCCATTGTCTCTTCAATCACACCAATCATCACTGCCTAAGAATTATAGTTCCGGCTACCTAATCTTTTTCTCTCACTTCCTTATGTATTTATTTCCCTGCATATGAAACTTAAATCAACTGCATCAAAATGCATCAACTGTGTTTACCTTCAGTTCTTTCCTGCTTTCCCTCTTACTGTCTCAAATAAACAAAAACCTTAGGGAAGTTTCTATTTCCTGCCTCCTTTATACCTGCACCCAACTACTTGAATTAGATTTAAAAAAACAATCACACATGTCACATACACACACCACAATACTACTGCAAGTAGGCTGACTAAATTTAAATTTGTAAGCACACCAAATAGGCCCATTATACTACAGAACAATTTGAATATATTTTGCAAGATCTTTCACTCCCCCCACTCACCTAGACGGTTCCATTTGTGACTTGCTGTTTTGTATTTGAAGTTTCCTTTATAATTCTTCTTACTGAATTTAGATCCTATTTCACCAAGAGAAGAAAAGTCACCAGAAATGAGACAAAGTCTTCCAGTACATTTATCCACCCCTGAATTGAGGTACTACCTGCCATCTTTGTTAACTGCACAGGATCTTTCAAAGGGCCAGTTCTTTCACAGATACATGAGACCTCATTTAGTCTTCTAGAAGATGAAAAAAGAAAGATAAATGTCTTAAGTCCTTGATGAGGCCATTAGAATGTGATGTGAAACCCCGAAGACCCTACAGCTATGACTCTAGCTCTGTCTTCAGACTCCAGAGAAGTATACAAAATTGGGGACCCAGCTATGTCTGCTGGAAATGAGCTTAACACAAAAGTCTATTTTGTGTAAATCATAATCTGAATAGTAGAATACAGTGGATACCTATTGTTTCTCAATTCGTCTGTGGTTCCCATTAGGTGCAATTAGAGATTCGGTTCGTGCAATTTACCAGATTGGTTTTGCCATTCACAGTAACTTGTCTTCTTCGTTTTTAATAGTTAAATAAACGATTAACTAGGGTGCCTCCTGATCTTTTCATGCCTGGAATATTCCATTTCTATCAAAATCATGCAGCCCATGTAAGCCCCAGCATTTCTCCCCAGTGTGTCCACAGTGAAGAAAGCCAGCATGGCTCTCTGCACAAATGATCTCATCCATGTATAATTAACAAGGCCTTCCTGAAGGTGAGAGGGGAAACACACTACATCCCACAAGCAAAGTAGACAAAAAACATTTCAGCGGTGTTTCAAAACTAAACTGCTACAATCATGTATCAATTTATTTTATATACTATCAGTATATAGAGTCCAGGAGGTCAGCCTTCTCCAAGTTGGTAAGGAACAAATTTAATCTACTTTGATTGAGAATGGAAGAAACACTAATATTTTGTTTTCCCTA
Organism: Rattus norvegicus; assembly: GCF_021556685.1. Lineage (NCBI taxonomy): Eukaryota > Metazoa > Chordata > Mammalia > Rodentia > Muridae > Rattus > Rattus norvegicus. Next base: position 51,522,280 of record NC_141551.1, read on the forward strand.
AAGATTCTTTCATAATACACTATTTTTACTGGTTTGTTGAGAATTTCATGGACATATAAAATCAATTTTGATCTCATTCATTCTCTGTTGCTCCCCTCCAGCTTCTCACAGATCCAGATCCCCCCATATACATTGCCCTCCTACTTTTATTCCATATATGTGAGGCGCCACATGAACCCAATTGCTACCGCCCCTACGTGCGTGAGCGCAGAACCTTCCATTAAAGCATGGTCAATTACCAGGGTTCACACCCCCTGAAGTACACAGACTTTCTCTCCCTAGCAGCTACCAAGTGCCAATAGGTCCTAGGCTAAGAGTAGAGACTCATGGGCCCTTCCCCTATCCATGATGGAATTTTTATCAGATATTCTAACAAATGTAATTTACACACCAAATATAATGTAGAAAGTAGCATAGCATATGCCTTAGAATGTAACTGTTAAAACAAACCCCTGAATACTAAAACATAAGTTTATTTCTTTTCTGTCAACACATGAAAAAAATCTGACCTTGTTGATAACTGAAGAATGGGTATGCCTTAACACTTAACTTTTTAAAATATTTAATCTCCCTTTCAACTATATTTATATGAGTGTGAATATATGCCCATGAGCGTGAGTAACCATAGAGGCAGAGGGATCAGAACCCTTGGAGCTACAAGCAGTTGTATTCTGTACCGTATGGGTGCTGGGAAATGAATCCAGGACCTAACCAAGAGCAGGAGCAGGACGTGTTCTTAACTGTTGAGATCCCTCCAGCCCTTAAAATTAAATCCCATTATGAAGGGCTTGCAAGCAATGTCTTAATCTTTCTTTACCAAGAATAATGGGGTTTACGTTTTCAAAATCCTGTGTCCATAACTTCAATAAGTGTTTTCATTAAGCACTCAAGACATGTATGGCCAAAGAGTTAAGTAGAATCTTAATTATGATGTAAAATAACAGATTTTCAAAATTTCATTAAAAAAAAAAACTATAACTGACAATCTCCTTGAGAGTGAAGACAAGTGAGCCAAGGGTCCAATCACCGAGCCTAACAAATGCCCCCGCCTCTATTATCTGGTTGTTAGGTGTTGGTCTATACTGTTAAACTCAACCTTATCTAAGAGGGATTTTTCTTACAACTTGGATATGAAGTTTGAGAATTCAATTTCATGCACATTTCTTGCATCTCTGTTCCTATAAATCAATAAAATTTCCTTTCCTTTATCAACCTTTCCCTTCTCCCCAGGTTTCATTTTACATTTGGACCCCTGGGTCCTGCTGGGATCTAACTCCTCACATCTACTTGCTTGTTTACAGAGGTTTAGGAATAATGGGAATAGCACTTAATGTTAAAGTGAGCTTCTATGATGAAGGGAAGTCTATTCTCATCAAGCAAGAGGAGACACTGTTCTTTTTCTTGGTGCACTAGGGGTACAGGTGGGCTTAAACTGTCAATAAAGACACATGAGAGATGAATATCCTTCAATATCATAATTGATCCTACAGTATTGATGAGAACTACTTTTACTTAATTAGTACTCTGACAAATACAGAATAGCCTGGTGAAGCTATGGTTCAAATAAGAATGTGTTTCAGCAATATCAGACATTTTGTTTTCATTTCATTGTGTTTATTTTTATTTTTAACATATTTTAATTAAAACAGCATCATGTCATTTTGCTCCTCCCTCTTCTTTCCTCCAACCCCTTCGAAGTACCCTCCGTCCAACCTTACTCATGACCTTCACTCTCAAATTCATACCCTCGTGTCTTCTGACCCTCATTGTTACATACATATATACACGTACATATGTATACACAAGTGTATAAATACAATCTGCTGAGTCTACTTTTATTGGCTCCGTGTTTATGGTTACAGGGCTGGCCAGTCCGTGTTTGGTAATCAATAGGTGGAATCACCCAAAGAGAGGAAAATTCTCCTTCCCCCAACAGTCTTTAGTCATATATAGTTCCTTCTCTAGGGACAGGACCAAAAAAAAAAAAAAAAAAAAAAGACATCCATCTTAGCATGACTACTGATATTGTGGTCATTGTTTCAGCTTGTTTACACACACACACACACACACACACACACACACACACACATATATATGTGTATATATATATATATATATATATATATATATATTTAAAACATTTCAAATGTTATCCCCTTTCCAGGATTCCCCACCACAAACCCGTTAGCCTATCTCCCCTCCCCCTAATTCTATAAGGTCCCCCAACCCAACCACTCCCACCCACCTCCCCATCCTGACATTCCCCTACACTGGAGCAGTACATTGACAGGACCAAGGGCCTTTCCTCCCACTGATGCCCGACAAGGCCACCCTCTACTACATATACAGATAGAGCCATAAGTCCCATCCCTGTGTACTCTTGGGATGATGGTTTAGTCCCTGGGAGCTCTGGGGGTCTGGTTGGTTGATATCATTGTTCTTCTTATGGGGTTGTAAACATCTTCAGCTCCTTCAGTTCTTTCTTCAGCTCCTCCATTGGGGACCCCCTTCTCAGTTCAATGGTTGGCTGCAAGCACCTGTCTCTGTATTTGTCAGGCTCTGGCAGGGTCTCCCAGGAGACAGCTATATCAGACTCCTATCAGCATGAACTTCTTGGCATACACAATATTGTCTGGTATTGGCGGCTGTATGTATATGGGCTGGATCCCCAGGGGGGCAGTCTCTGGACGACCTTTCCTTCAGTATCTGCTCCACACTTTGTCTCCATATTTCTTATTGTGAGTGTTTTTGTTCCCCCTTCTAAGAACTGAAGCATCCACACTTTGTTCTTCCTTCTTCTTGAGCTTCATGTGGTCTGTGAATTGTATCTTGAGTATTCTGAGCTTTTGGGCTAATACCTACTTATCAATGAAGGCACACCATGTATGATCTTTTATGAAAGTTCTTTACCTCACTCAGGATATTTTCTAGTTCCATCCATTTGCCTATGAACTTCACGTAGTCATTGTCCCACATTTTCTGTACCCATTCATCTGTTGAAGGGCATCTGGGTATGTTCCAGCTTCTGGCTATTATAAATAAGGTTACTATGAGCATAGTGGAGAATGTGTCCTTGTTATACATTGGAGCATCTTTTGGGTGTATGCCCAGGAGAGGTATAGCTAGGTCCGCAGGTAGTACTATATCCAATTTTCTGAGGAACCACCAGACTGATTTCCAGAGTGGTTGTACCAGCTTGCAATCCTACCAATAATGGAGGAATGTTCCTCTTTCCATCCTTGCCAGCATCTGTTGTCAGATCTTAGCCATTCTGACTGGTGTGAGGTGGTATCTTGGGGTTGTTTTGATTTGCATTTCCCTGATGACTAAAGATGTTGAACATTTCATTAGGTACTTCTCAGCCATTCGATATTCCTCAGCTGGGAATTCTTTGTTTAGATCTGTACCCAATTTTTTCATAGGATTATTTGATTCTCTGGAGTTTAACTTCTTGAGTTCTCTGTGTATATTGGATATTAGCCCTCTATCTGATGTAGGATTGGTAAGGATCTTTTCCCAATTGGTTAGTTGCTGTTTTGTCCTAATGACAGTGTCCTTTGCCATACAGAAGCTTTGCAATTTTATGCATCCCCTTTATTGATTCTTGATCTAAGAGCATAAGCCTTTAGCATTTGATTTCCCTGTGCCCATGTGTTCGAGGTGCTTACTGACTTCCTCTTCCATTAGTTTCAGTGTATCTGGTTTATGTGAAGTTGCTTGATCCACTTGGGCTTGAGCTTTGTATAGGGCAATAATAATGAATCAATTTGCATTCTTCTACATGCTGACCTCCAGTTGAACCAGCACCATTTTTTTTGAAAATGCTGTCCTTTTTCTATTGGATGGTTTAACACCTTTGTCAAAGATCAAGTGACCAAGGTGTGAGGGTTCATTTCTGGGTCTTCAATTCTATTCCACTGATCTACCTGCCTGTCTCTGTACCAATATCACACAGTTTTATCACTATTGCTTTGTAATACAGGGGGACGTGAGGGGTGGTGATTCCACCAGAAGTCCTTTTATTGTTGAGAATAGTTTTTGCTATCCTGGGTTTTTTGTTATTCCAGATAAATTTGAGAATTGCTCTTTCTATCTCTGTGAAGAATTGAGTTGGAATTTTGATGGGGATTGCATTGAATCTGTAGATTGCTTTTGGCAAGATGGCCATTTTTTACTACATTAATCCTGCCGATCCATGAGCATGGCAGATCTTTCCAACTTCTGAGATCTTCTGCAATTTCTTTCCTCAGAGACTTGAAGTTCTTGTCATACAGATCTTTCACTTGCTGAGTCACACGAAGATATTTTGTCTTATTTGTGACTATTGTGAAGGGTGTAGTTTCCCTAATTTCTTTCTCAGTCTGTTTAGCCCTTGAGTAGAGGAAGGCTACTGATTTGTTTGAGTTAATTTTATGTCCTGACACTTTGCTGAAGTTGTTGATCAGGTTTAGTAGTTCTCTGGTGGAACTTTTGGGGTCACTTAAGTGTACTATCATATCATCTGCAAATAGTGATGTTTTGACTTCTTCCTTTCCAATTTGAATCTCTTTGACCTCCTGTTGTTGTCTGATTGTTTGGGCTAGGACTTCAAGTACTATACTGAATAGGTAGGGAGAAAGTGGGCAGCCTTGTCTTGACCCTGATTTTAGTGGGATTGCTTCAAGTTTCTCTCTTGAAGTTTGATGTTGGCTACTGGTTTGCTATATATTGCTTTTAAAATGTTTAGGTGTGTGCCTTGAATGCCTTATCTTTCCATGGCTTTTACCATGAAGGGGTGTTGAATTTTGTCAAATGCTTTCTTAGCATCTAATGAGATGATCATGTGGTTCTTTTCTTTGAGTTGGTTTATATAGTGGATTACGTTGATGGTAATCAACTGGGTTCCTGGGATGGAACCTACTTGATCATGATGGATGATCATTTTGATGTGCTCTTGGATTCAGTTTCAGAGAATTTTATTGAGTATTTTAGCATCAATATTCATAAGGGAAATTGGTCTGAAGTTCTCTTTCATTGCTGGATCTTTGTATGGTTTTGGTATAAGCTTCATAGAATGAATTGGGTAGTGTTCCTTCTGTTTCTATTTTGTAGAATTGTTTGGAGAGTATTGGTATGAGGTCTTCTATGAAGATCTGATAGAACTCTAAACTAAAACCATCTGACCTGAGACTTTTTTGGTTGGAAGACTTTTTTTTTTAATTAACTTGAGTATTTCTTATATACATTTCGAGTGTTATTCCCTTTCCCGGTTTCCGGGCAAACATCCCCCTCCCGCCTCCCCCCTCCCCTTCCTTATGGGTGTTCCCCTCCCAACCCTCCCCCCATTGCCGCCCTCCCCGCAACAGACTAGTTCACTGGGGGTTCAGTCTTAGCAGGACCCAGGGCTTCCCCTTCCACTGGTGCTCTTACTAGGATATTCATTGCTACCTATGAGGTCAGAGTCCAGGGTCAGTCCATGTATAGTCTTTAGGTAGTGGCTTAGTCCCTGGAAGCTCTGGTTGCTTGGCATTGTTGTTCAGAAGGGGTCTCGAGCCCCTTCAAGCTCTTCCAGTTCTTTCTCTGATTCCTTCAACGGGGGTCCTATTCTCAGTTCAGTGGTTTGCTGCTGGCATTCGCCACTGTATTTGCTGTATTCTGGCTGTGTCTCTCAGGAGCGATCTACATCCGGCTCCTGTCAGCCTGCACTTCTTTGCTTCATCCATCTTGTCTAATTGGGTGGCTGTATATGTATGGGCCACATGTGGGGCAGGCTCTGAATGGGTGTTCCTTCAGTCTCTGTTTTAATCTTTGCCTCTCTATTCCCTGCCAAGGGTATTCTTGTTCCCCTTTTAGAGAAGGAGTGAAGCATTCACATTTTGATCATCCATCTTGAGTTTCATTTGTTCTAGGCATCTAGGGTAATTCCAGCATTTTGGCTAATAGCCACTTATCAATGAGTGCATACCATGTATGTCTTTCTGTGATTGGGTTAGCTGGTTGGAAGACTTTTAATGAATGCTTCTACTTCTTTAGGGGTTATAGAGCTGTTTAGATGACTTATCTGATCCTGATTTAACTTTGGTACTTTGTATGTGTCTAGAAAATTGTCCATTTCACCCAGATTTTCCAGCTTTGTTGATTATAGGCTTTTATAATAGGATCTGATGATTTTTTTTTAATTTCCTCAGTTTCTGTTGCTATGTCTCCCCTTTCATTTCTAATTTTGTTAATTTGGTTACTGTTTCTGTGCCCTCTGGTTAGTCTGGCTAAGGTTGCATCTGACTTGATGATTTTCTCAAAGAACCAGCCCCTGGTTTTATTGATTCTTTGTATAGTTCTTTTTGTTTCTACTTGGTTGATTTCAGCCCTGAGTTTGATTATTTCCTGCCTTCTACTCCTTTTGGGTATATTTGTTTCTTTTTGTTCTAGAGTTTTCAAGTGTACTGTCACACTGCTAGTGTATTCTCTCTCTTTTTGGAGGCACTCAGAGCTATGAGTTTTCCTCTTAGCACTGCTTTCATTGTATCCCATAAGTTGGGGTATGTTGTGCCTTCATTTTCATTAAATTATTAAAAGTCTTTAATTTCTTTTTTTATTTCTTCCTTGACCAGGTTACCATTGAGTAGAGCATTGTTCAATTTCCATGTGTATGTGGGCTTTCTGTCACTTTTGCTATTGAAAACCAGCCTTAGTCCATGATGATCTGATAGGATGCATGGGATTATTTCAATCTTCTTGTATCGATCGAGGCCTGTTTTGGGACCAATTATATGGTCAATTTTGGAGAAGAACCATGAGGAGCTGAGAAGAAGTTATATTCTTTTGTTTTAGGATGAAATGTCCTATAGATGTTTGTTAAATCCATCTGGTTCATAACTTGTGGTAGTTCACTGTGTCTCTGTTTAGTTTCTGTTTCCATGATCTATTCATTGATGAAGGTGGGGTGTTAAAGTCACCTATCATTATTGTGTAGTGCAATGTGTGCTTTGAGCTTTAGTTAAGTTTCTTTTATGAATGTGGGTGTCCTTGCATTTGGAGCATACATGTTCAGAATAAAGAGTTCATCTTAGTGGATTTTTCCTTTGACAAGTAATAGGTGTTCTTTATCTTTTTTGATGACTTGATAAAAAATGTCTATTTTGATTGAAAGTCTATTTTATTCGATATTAGAATGGCTACTCCAGCTTGTTTCTTGAGACCATTTTCTTGGAAAATTATTTCCCAGCCTTTTACTTTGATAGTGTCTATCTTTGTCACTGAGGTGTAGTTCCTGTATGCAGCAAAATGCTGGGTCCTCTTTATGTATCCAGTCTGTTAATCTGTGTCTTTTTATTGGGGAATTGAGTCCATTGATGTTAGGAGATATTAAGGAATAGTGTTTGTTGTTTCCTGTTATTTTTGTTGTTAGAGATGAAATTATGTTTGTGTGGCTGTCTTCCTTTTGGGTTAGTTGAAAGAAGATTACTTTCTTACTTTTTCTAGGGTGCAGTTTCCCTAGTTGTGTTGGAGTTTTCCATCTATTATCCTTTGTAGGGCTGGATTTGTAGAAAGATATTGTGTAAATTTGGTTTGTCATGGAATATCTTGGTTTCTCCATCTATGTTAATTGAGAGTTTTGCTGGATATAGTAGCCTGGGCTGACATTTGTATTCTCCTAGAGTCTGTATGACATCTGCCCAGGATCTTCTAGTTTTCATAGTCTCTCTTGAGAAGTCTGGTGTAATTCTGACAGGTCTGCCTGTATATGTTACTTGACCTTTTTACCTTGCTGTTATTAATATTCTTTCTTTCTTTTGTGCATTTGGTGTTTTGACTATTATGTGATGGGAGGAATTTCTTTTCTGGTCCAATCTATTTGGATTCTGTAGACTTCTTGTATGTTTATGGGCATCTCTTTCTTTGGGTTAGGGAAGTTTTCTGCTTATAATTTTGTTGAAGATATTTACTGGCCCTTTAAGTTGGGTATCTTTGCTCTCTTCTACACCTATTATCCTTAGGTTTGATCTTCTCATTGTGTCCTGAATTTCCTGGATGTTTTGGGTTATGAAACTTTTGCATTTTGCATTTTTGATTGTTCTGTCAACGTGTTCTTTGGTATCTTCTGCCCCTGAGATTCTCTCTTCTATCTCTTGTATTCTGTTGGTGATGCTTACATCTATGACTCCTGATCTTTTTCCCAGGTTTTCTCCAGAGTTGTCTTTTGTTTCCTTTTTCCTTTGTTTCTATTTCCACTTTTAGATCCTGGATGGTTTTGTTAAATTCTTTCACCTGTTTGTGTTTTCCTGTTATTCTTTAAGGGATTTTTGTCTTTCCTCTTTAAGGGCTTCTACCTGTTTACCTGTGCTGTCCTGTATCTCTTTAAGGCAGTTATTTATGTACTTCTTAAAGTCCTCTAACATCATCATGAGATGTGATTTTAAATCAGAATCTTGCTTCTCCGTTGTGTTGGGGTATCCAGGACTGGCTGCAGTGGGAGAACTGGGTCCTGATGATGCCAAGTGGCCTTGGTTTCTGTTGTTTAGGTTCTTGCACTTGCTTCTCGCCATCTGCTTATCTCTGGTGTTTGCTGGTCTTGCTGTCTCTGACAGTGGCTTGACCCTCCTGTAAGCCTGTTGGTCAGCTCTCCTCTGAGAAGAGCTCTCTCCTGGCAGGATTTGGGTACAGAGAGCTGTGGCACTGCTTCACCTCTTGGCGCAGACAGAAACAAAGAAGGATCCTGTCCCAGACTGCTCCTTGGTTCCTGTATCTTGAGTGCTCTGAGCAGAAGTGGTGGTCTTACCTGTGCTCTCAGGTGTGTCAGCACTCCTGGGAGAGCAGCTCTCTCCCAGCAGGATCTGGGTCCAGACAGCAGTACCACAGGGTCATCTCCGGGCTCAGACTGAAACCTTACACAGTCACTCTTTAGGACAGTCTATTTCATACCAGACTTCCGGTATTCTGACTCTTACAGTCATCCATGATATTCCCTAAGCCATGGATGCAGGAACTGTGATGCAGATGTATTCATTGGGGCTAAGATCTCTACAATACACTAATCCTTGCATTGTGTCCAGGTATGGCTTTCTGTAATGATATCAATTTGCTTTCAAGAGAAGCCTCTTTAGTGAAGGGTGGTAGCTATCGGCGGATATAAGGTGAAGATTTAGACTATAGCAAGGAATTGTGCTTAGCAAAGTAGTTCTTTTCTAAGGCTCATAGCCTCACTAGTCCTGGGAATATTTGCTAACATTCTAGTACCAGGCAGATATTATTCCCGTTGAATGGGACCAAAGTTCAATTAGACAGTCATTGGTTCCCACCATGTGAGTGCCACTTATCACTCCTTTGCAGGTATCTTGCCATTCTGATCATCACTGTGGTTCATAGGCATTTTAGCTGATACTACTATTAAATGTTTTCCTCCTTTGGCGGATTGCATAATATTTTCTTACAACACAAAAGCTAGACCACAAGAAGAAGGCTTCCAGACTAGATCAAGCTTGGATAATGTCAACAGATGCTGAAAAGTCCTCTGACAAACCCAACAAGCTTTCATGATAAAAGTTCTAGAGAAAGTAAGACTGAATGGAGTATACCTCAACATAATAAAGACTACATATGAGAAAAACCAGTGAACATTATCCTGAATGAAGAAAATCTCCACTGTCCTGACTAGTTTTCAATATAGTGCTGAAAGCATCATTCAGAGCAATAAGGCAAGAAAGGAGATTGATGGGGTCACCAATAGAAAAATAAGTCAAATCACCCCTGTTTGTAAATAATATGTTAGCCATAAGAGATCCCAAAATGTCCTCCGGAAAACTTCTAGAAACAATCAAAAATTTCAGTAAAGTGCCAGGGTACAAAATCAACTTACAAAAGTCAGAAGCCTTCCTATATACCAACAATAAGCACATTGCACAGGAGACCCTGGACACGCCCTCATTTACAGTAGCCTCTCAAATAAAATTAAGTATCTCGGAATAAAATTAACCAAGGAGGTGAAAGATCTCTATGATAAAAACGGCAAATCTTTAGTCAAAGTGATTGAGAAAGAATTTCTATGTTTATGGATAGGTAGAATTAATATTGTGAAAATGATCGTCCTACCAAAAGCAATTTATAAATACAATGCAATAGCAAGCAAAAGATCCACAACAATCTTCAAAGGAATAGAAAAAGACCTAAAATTCATAAGAAACCATACACACCTCTCTATAGGCAAAGTATTCCTGAGAAAAATATTTTTATTCAGAATATTAAAAAGTATATTAATTACAGTAGAAAAAATAAGCTCAACAGAAAAATAGACAAAACTGTATAATCAGGCAATTCAGAGAAAAATTCAATTTTTAATAATACATACTAAACATATTTAGCCCTTTATAAACAAACAGTGCATATTGTTTTTACATATTACTTTGCATAGATTAAAATAGTCTGAGGAATATGAGCCCTCACAAATTACTTTCACAATAATGTGGTATTTTCAACATTTTGAAACCATACAAAGTATCTATTAAAATTAAAATGAGTATTACCTGCAACTCTGCCTCCAGAGATCTTCCCTAATGAAACAATGATTGATATATGCAAGGGGATAGAAGCTAAGTTGTCTATTATTGAAATGTTTGTAATAAGAAAAAATAAAAGTAATTTCATTCCTGTATAGAAAGATTGCTAAGTGTATTTAAGAACATTTATTAGCTGCATTAAGTGTGAGATGTGCAGTGGAACAAAAATGTCAAGCTACACAGAGTGCATAGAATATTACAATAGTCACATTAAAACTATATAAGGCACAAAACTTCCTTCACAGTGTTCCAGGTAAGAGCTTGATAAACTCTTTATGGAGCTGCTAAAATTGCTGTTTCAAGTGAAGAGCATAGGCTATGTGTACCAGTAAAAGTATACACAAATATATTTCTACTTTTTTTGGTTTTTTTGAGGTAGCATATTCATCTGCAATCTATAGGATTTAAGGTTGTGTTAAATCCAGGCATGTCTCTCTAGTTGACTGAATTGTAAGGAAACCATTGAGAAGTTTTAATACAACCACATAATTATAATTACCACTCGAAATACAGTTTTCTAAGTAAACAACAAAGACTAGGTAACTGGATATAAAAAATATAACATGCAGTTCTTTGTCATCGCCAATATACAACCCTCAGTAGTAAGGAAACATAGTGACTGAAAGTTACTGACACACTCTTCTAGCCTCTGAGAGCACCAGGCATACAACTGGTGCATGGGCAAAGCAGGGCCAACACCCATACACATAAAATATATTCTTTAATTTTTAATAAGACTCAGTATGACTACCAGTGGCTTAATCCCTAAGAAGTTACCTCTTCTATTTTTAATCTATTAGATAGATCTATGATAAGTGTTATATTAAAATTTTAAAAGGTTTTTAGTTATTAAAATATGATGCCATCACCCCTTCAATTTGTTACCTACAACCCCTCCCATCTTCCCCCTTTACTTTACTCCCATTCAAATTCATGGCGTCTTTGTACTTTATTTTGTATTTTATATACATTTATGTATAAATGCATAAACGCATACTGTTAGGTCTGTTTAATGTGGTTTATATGTATATAGTTTCATAGTTAATCAGTTAGTATTGGATGCCCAATTAGAGGGCCCATCCAAGAGAAAAGTGTTTTTCATGACTTATGCAAGGGATTTTGTTAGATGGTTTATGGCTTTTGTGGAGAAGAACTGTCAGAAATAGTAGCATAACTTCATTTACAATATATGTATGAAATATATGAGTTTATGTATAGATATGATGTATATATTATGTATATATGTATATAAGATTTAAAAGATATATACACACATATATATACATACACATTATATAATCGTATATATTATATATTATTTATATCATATATCATATACATAGTATACCTTTAGGTGAGTGTAAAATAATATGACTCTTTAAGGGTTTTCAAATACCCAATGTGTTATTTACCCCTCATCCCTTCTTCCTTCTATATTTGCTTCTCTCCCCTCTCGCCAGTTTAAAACCCCTCAGCATTGTCCAGTTTCCCCCTCATATTACCATTTCCTGAGTATTGCCCTCTCTAAGGCTCCCTCTACGTGATGGCCCATTTTCACTTTACCGGTTTCCATGGTTACTCCAGGTTCTATATCCACATCTGAAGATTTGGAGCTGGAAATGATAGAAGAGAGTGAGAATCTTCTTGATGTGGGTTACCTCATTCAAAATACTCTTTTCACTGCATGGTATTGGTAGAGAGACAGACAGAGACAGATAGACCAATGGAATAGAATTGAAGACCCAGAAATGAACCCACGCACCTATGGGCACTTGATTTTTGACAAAGGAACCAAAACCATTCAATGGAAAAAAGATAGCATTTTCAGCAAACGGTGCTGGTTTAACTGGAGGTCAACATGTAGAAGAATGCAGATCGATCCATGCTTATCACCCTGTACAAAGCTTAAGTCCAAGTGGATCAAGGACCTCCATATCAAACCAGATACACTCAAACTAATAGAAGAAAAACTAGGGAAACATCTGGAACACATGGGCACTGGAAAAATTTTCCTGAACAAAACACCAATGGCTTATGCTCTAAGATCAAGAATCGACAAATGGGATCTCATAAAACTGCAAAGCTTCTGTAAGGCAAAGGACACTGTGGTTAGGACAAAACGGCAACCAACAGATTGGGAAAAGATCTTTACCAATCCTACAACAGATAGAGGCCTTATACCCAAAATATACAAAGAACTCAAGAAGTTAGACCACAGGGAGACAAATAACCCTATTAAAAAATGGGGTTCAGAGCTAAACAAAGAATTCACAGCTGAGGAATGCCGAATGGCTGAGAAACACCTAAAGAAATGTTCAACATCGTTAGTCATAATGGAAATGCAAATCAAAACAACCCTGAGATTTCACCTCACACCAGTGAGAATGGCTAAGATCAAAAACTCAGGTGACAGCAAATGCTGGCGAGGATGTGGAGAAAGAGGAACACTCCTCCATTGTTGGTGGGATTGCAGACTGGTACAACCATTCTGGAAATCAGTCTGGAGGTTCCTCAGAAAATTGGACATTGAACTGCCTGAGGATCCAGCTATACCTCTCTTGGGCATATACCCACAAGATGCCCCAACATATAAAAAAGGCACGTGCTCCACTATGTTCATCGCAGCCTTATTTATAATAGCCAGAAGCTGGAAAGAACCAAGATGCCCTTCAACAGAGGAATGGATACAGAAAATGTGGTACATCTACACAATGGAATATTACTCAGCTATCAAAAATAATGCCTTTATGAAATTCATAGACAAATGGTTGGAACTGGAAAATATCATCCTGAGTGAGGTAACCCAATCACAGAAAAGCACACATGGTATGCACTCATTAATAAGTGGCTATTAGCCCAAATGCTTGAATTACCCCAGATGCATAGAACACATGAAACTCAAGATGGATGATCAAAATGTGAATGCTTCACTCCTTCTTTAAAATGGGGATAAGAATACCCTTGGCAAGGAATAGGGAGGCAAAGATTAAAACAGAGACTGAAGGAACACCCATTCAGAGCCTGCCCCACATGTGGCCCATACATATACAGCCACCCAATTAGACAAGATGGATGAAGCAAAGAAGTGCAGGCTGACAGGAGCCGGATGTAGATCGCTCCTGAGAGACACAGCCAGAATACAGCAAATACAGTGGCGAATGCCAGCAGCAAACCACTGAACTGAGAATAGGACCCCCGTTGAAGGAATCAGAGAAAGAACTGGAAGAGCTTGAAGGGGCTCGAGACCCCTTATGAACAACAATGCCAAGCAACCAGAGCTTCCAGGGACTAAGCCACTACCTAAAGACTATACATGGACTGACCCTGGTCTCTGACCTCATAGGTAGCAATGAATATCCTAGTAAGATCACCAGTGGAAGGGGAATCCCTGGGTCCTGCTAAGACTGAACCCCCAGTGAAGGTGATTGTTGGGGGGAGGGCGACAATGGGGGGAAGGATGGGGAGGGAAACACCAATAGAGAAGGGAAGGGGGAGGGATTAGGGGGATGTTTGCCGGGAAACCGGGAAAGGGAATAACATTCGAAATGTAAATAAGAAATACTCAAGTTAATAAAAAAAATACTCTTTTCCAGTTCCATACATTGTGCTATGTTTTAAAAACCTATCCAAATAATGTCACAAGGTGAAATACACAATACTTCAGAGTTCATCATAACCAAAGCTGAGAGAAGGTGTCCAGTCACCTTAACAACAATGATAACAAAATCAGTCTTCAAATTCTTCCTATTAAAACATCTGAACTCTCTAGACATAGTTTCCAGCAAAAAAATCGATTGCCACTTCTGAGTTCATGATTGAAATATTTATAGCCATCTGCTAGAACTACGAAACACATGTAACCAGTTCAATGGCCTCCTATGGAGTATCCCAATTTCATAATAAATAAACCATTCTATAATTAGATAAGATCTAAGGCTTTTATTTACTGTCATCGATCCCAATAAATGTACTTGGACAGAAAAAAAAACAAAAAAATACCACCCCTTTAAATAAGAAATTGACAGGAATTTTCTCCAAAATGTTCAATAATAAATCATCCTGTGCTGCGCAGATACTATGATCTATGTCACATCTACTCAATCTGCCACTGTAACACAAAAACAACTACAAATGACATCTAAATGAATATGACTGTGCTTTCAAAAATACATTTATAAACACTGAAATTTGAATTTGTATTATGGGTGTGCGTTCCAACATAGAATTCCCTTTAACATTTTTGCAATCACATAAAATTTTTTTTAAAAAAAGCCATTCTTAGCTCACAAGTACACAAACACAGGTGAGCGTAGATTTTGATCTCAACTTTGGAAGATATACAACTTACTTCCACTAAGCATTCGACCAAAAAGATTGTGTCTAACTTGTCGAAAATTAATGGTCCTTGTATGTACCAATTCGTAAGTGACTGATTAAAATGAAGATGAATGCCGCTTGGGATAAATTTGCTTGCTACGTTGGGATAATTACTGAGTTTCCCCCCACAGCTCTTCATGATGGAGACATAAAGTCTATAGCCCAACCCTGGAGGCAAAGTCCTAGTGCTGTCACGTGGCATGCATAGGAGCTAAAAGATATGGACTATGGAACAGGTAACTAATTGATAATAGTTCAATAAATGATAGATTATTAATAGTTTACAATGCCTTTGTTCTATTTATGTGTCCTCCTACTGTCAAAACAGATGTGTGTCTACAATATTCCCACACCCCTAGCAAGACCAGCTCAATAGTGAGGGCACTGAAGATAAATGCTTCATTCGCCTAAGTCTCCTGATTGTTATCCTCTTCATCAGATATCTTCTAACAACAATGTGGCTTCTCTGCTGTCTGCGCCTATTTTAATAGCTTTAGGTTTAAAATCCTACCACAGGATTCCAAGTATTCATTTTGGCAGCCTAACCTGAGTCCTGAAAGCACATCCCAATAGCTGAAGCCTCCTATGGTGTTGGAAAAGATTCTCAGGCCAAAGGCTGAATACTGGAGATTCAGCAGGAGAATGGGAGTGTCCATTGCAGGCGGGGGAGGGGGCTCCCCTTAAGCCTGTGACAGTTCCGTGTCCCCTCCATGTGGCTGCTAAGCAGTCTCGCCTATCTCCATAACCAACTTTGGGATAGATGTACAACCAGCCCCAATCCTTTGTTTGAGTGACATCTCCACTTAAGAGTTGAGATGGGATTGGTGAGCAAGTGAGAAGGTAATCAGAATGTTGCAGAAAATGGCTAAAATTATGGCTAAGAAAATTGGCTTTTTAAGATGAAAAAATAGAAGACTGCCATTTTCCTCATGCTGGCTTCTACCTTAACATTTACTAAAACCAGCAAACTCCCATCTATTAAAGGGTTTTAAAAATTCATTTTGTGTCCATAGGCTTTACGTGCAGACAACGGGAAGCATTTCTGATGCGTTACTGGTTAGTTGATGTCAGTAAAACTCTCAGCTATCTTCGGGGTATCGTTTTAGACTGTGGGAAACCGCACTGAACTGACTAATGAGCAATTTGTGGCAGAAACTAGACACCGCCAGTCTCGGAAATGTTTGTCAACACTTTGCAGTCTCCCCTTCTACCTGACTGCATCTGCGAGCCATCTTCCCACTGCCCTTCTAAACAGGTGATGGAGAACCTCCGTTAGGCTTTCATTATCAATGGGCTTCTGATGTTTTTCATGCATTGTGTCTATTTTTCCCTTGTATACACAAGACAAATGCTTTTAGCCCGCAAAGGGATCCAGGCACTCTCAGAGTAACGGACTCATTTAGCTGTGCTTGACTTCCTGTGCTTGTCAGTGGCAGGTGACATTTAGCACAGGCTTTATCTCAGTTGTGGTAATTACTAAGCTGACATGAGCACTCATAGACACTGCAGATTGTTTTCAGCACATGCAACCAAGCTGCCCTGCTTTCTCTAGTGCAGTGTGTCTGGATTTCAAATGTGACATCCCGAACACCACACACACACACACACACACACACACACACACACAAACACACACACACATACACACACACAAACACACACACACATACACGCATACACACACACATACACACATTCACACATACACATACACACACATACACACATTCACACATACACATACACACATGCATACACATACACACATACACACACACATACACATATACACATACACACACAAACACATACACATACATACATACACACAAACACACACACATACACACATACACACACACATACACACACACATACACACTTCCACTTTTATGGAAACAGTTATCCTTTGTTGCTCTGACTATACTTATTTGGTTTACGCCATGGAACAATGACATGGGGTATCACTATAATATTCAGCGTCTGCATACAAGCTTTTACTATAACCCATTAAAGAGAAAAGCCATTGTTAGAGTAATGTACCTCAGTCATATGCCACATGCTAATTTAACGATATAATTAATGCACTTGAATTTACCACTTAATTTTCTTAATACCAATTGTGTGACTGGTGGTATAAAATGGTTTAAGTTTCTACATTTATTTATATTTCTTAATTATGCATACTGTATGACAGATGGGTATGTGCATTTAAGTGTAGGTGTCCACAGAGACCAGAAGTGTTGGATCCTAACTATGTCTTTTAAATTTTTTAAGAGTAGTATATCTTTTAATGAAATAAGTTGTAATTAAAAGAAAATATTCTCGAGAGCTAAACCTTCAGAGAGGCAGACAAGCCTGGGAAACCAGAAGAGACTGCTCCCTGCACACACATCTCGGACGCCAGAGGAAAAAGCCAAAGACCATCTGGAACCCTGGTGCACTGAAGCTCCCGGAAGGGGCGGCACAGGACTTCCTGGTTGCTGCCGCTGCAGAGAGCCCCTGGGCAGCACCCCACGAGCGAACCTGAGCCTCGGGACCACAGGTAAGACCAAATTTTCTGCTGCAAGAAAGCTGCCTGGTGAACTCAAGACACAGGCCCACAGGAACAGCTGAAGACCTGTAGAGAGGAAAAACTACACGCCGGAAAGCAGAACACACTGTCCCCATAACTGACTGAAAGAGAGGAAAACAGGTCTACAGCACTCCTGACACACAGGCTTATAGGTCAGTCTAGCCACTGTCAGAAATAGCAGAACAAAGTAACACTAGAGATAATCTGATGGCGAGAGGCAAGCGCAGGAACCCAAGCAACAGAAACCAAGACTGCATGCCATCATCGGAGCCCAATTCTCCCGCCAAAACAAATATGGAATATCCAAACACACCAGAAAAGCAAGATCTAGTTTCAAAATCATATTTGATGATGATGCTGGAGGACTTCAAGAAAGACATGAACACACTTAGGGAAACACAGGAAATCATTAATAAACAAGTAGAGGCCTACAGAGAGGAATGGCAAAAATCCCTGAAAGAATTCCAGGAAAACACAATCAAACAGATGAAGGAATTAAAAATGGAAATAGAAGCAATCAAGAAAGAACACATGGAAACAACCCTGGATATAGAAAACCAAAAGAAGAGACAAGGAGCTGTAGATACAAGCTTCACCAACAGAATACAAGAGATGGAAGAGAGAATCTCAGGAGCGGAAGATTCCATAGAAATCATTGACTCAACTGTCAAAGATAATGTAAAGCGGAAAAAGCTACTGGTCCAAAACATACAGGAAATCCAGGACTCAATGAGAAGATCAAACCTAAGGATAATAGGTATAGAAGAGAGTGAAGACTCCCAGCTCAAAGGACCAGTAAATATCTTCAACAAAATCATAGAAGAAAACTTCCCTAACCTAAAAAAAGAGATACCCATAGGCATACAAGAAGCCTACAGAACTCCAAATAGATTGGACCAGAAAAGAAACACCTCCCGTCACATAATTGTCAAAACACCAAACGCACAAAATAAAGAAAGAATATTAAAAGCAGTAAGGGAAAAAGGTCAAGTAACATATAAAGGGAGACCTATCAGAATCACACCAGACTTCTCGCCAGAAACTATGAAGGCCAGAAGATCCTGGACTGATGTCATACAGACCCTAAGAGAACACAAATGCCAGCCCAGGTTACTGTATCCAGCAAAACTCTCAATTAACATTGATGGAGAAACCAAGATATTCCATGACAAAACAAAATTTACACAATATCTTTCTACAAATCCAGCACTACAAAGGATAATAAATGGTAAAGCCCAACATAAGGAGGCAAGCTATACCCTAGAAGAAGCAAGAAACTAATCGTCTTGGCAACAAAACAAAGAGAATGAAAGCACACAAACATAACCTCACATCCAAATATGAATATAAAGGGAAACAATAATCACTATTCCTTAATATCTCTCAATATCAATGGCCTCAACTCCCCAATAAAAAGACATAGATTAACAAACTGGATACGCAACGAGGACCCTGCATTCTGCTGCCTACAGGAAACACACCTCAGAGACAAAGACAGACACTACCTCAGAGTGAAAGGCTGGAAAACAACTTTCCAAGCAAATGGTCAGAAGAAGCAAGCTGGAGTAGCCATTCTAATATCAAATAAAATCAATTTCCAACTAAAAGTCATCAAAAAAGATAAGGAAGGACACTTCATATTCATCAAAGGAAAAATCCACCAAGATGAACTCTCAATCCTAAATATCTATGCCCCAAATACAAGGGCACCTACATACGTAAAAGAAACCTTACTAAAGCTCAAAACACACATTGCACCTCACACAATAATAGTGGGAGATTTCAACACCCCACTCTCATCAATGGACAGATCATGGAAACAGAAATTAAACAGTGATGTCGACAGACTAAGAGAAGTCATGAGCCAAATGGACTTAACGGATATTTATAGAACATTCTATCCTAAAGCAAAAGGATATACCTTCTTCTCAGCTCCTCATGGTACTTTCTCCAAAATTGACCATATAATTGGTCAAAAAACGGGCCTCAACAGGTACAGAAAGATAGAAATAATCCCATGCGTGCTATCGGACCACCACGGCCTAAAACTGGTCTTCAATAACAATAAGGGAAGAATGCCCACATATACGTGGAAATTGAACAATGCTCTACTCAATGATAACCTGGTCAAGGAAGAAATAAAGAAAGAAATTAAAAACTTCTTAGAATTTAATGAAAATGAAGATACAACATACTCAAACTTATGGGACACAATGAAAGCTGTGCTAAGAGGAAAACTCATAGCGCTGAGTGCCTGCAGAAAGAAACAGGAAAGAGCATATGTCAGCAGCTTGACAGCACACCTAAAAGCTCTAGAACAAAAAGAAGCAAATACACCCAGGAGGAGTAGAAGGCAGGAAATAATCAAACTCAGAGCTGAAATCAACCAAGTAGGAACAAAAAGGACCATAGAAAGAATCAACAGGACCAAAAGTTGGTTCTTTGAGAAAATCAACAAGATAGATAAACCCTTAGCCAGACTAACGAGAGGACACAGAGAGTGCGTCCAAATTAACAAAATCAGAAATGAAAAGGGAGACATAACTACAGATTCAGAGGAAATTCAAAAAATCATCAGATCTTACTATAAAAACCTATATTCAACAAAATTTGAAAATCTTCAGGAAATGGACTATTTCCTAGACAGATACCAGGTATCAAAGTTAAATCAGGAACAGATAAACCAGTTAAACAACCCCATAACTCCTAAGGAAATAGAAGCAGTCATTAAAGGTCTCCCAACCAAAAAGAGCCCAGGTCCAGATGGGTTTAGTGCAGAATTCTATCAAACCTTCATAGAAGACCTCATACCAATATTATCCAAACTATTCCACAAAATTGAAACAGATGGAGCCCTACCGAATTCCTTCTACGAATCTACAATTACTCTTATACCTAAACCACACAAAGACACAACAAAGAAAGAGAACTTCAGACCAATTTCCCTTATGAATATCGACGCAAAAATACTCAATAAAATTCTGGCAAACCGAATTCAAGAGCACATCAAAACAATCATCCACCATGATCAAGTAGGCTTCATCCCAGGCATGCAGGGATGGTTTAATATACGGAAAACCATCAACGTGATCCATTATATAAACAAACTGAAAGAACAGAACCACATGATCATTTCATTAGATGCTGAGAAAGCATTTGACAAAATTCAACACCCCTTCATGATAAAAGTCCTGGAAAGAATAGGAATTCAAGGCCCATACCTAAACATAGTAAAAGCCATATACAGCAAACCAGTTGCTAACATTAAACTAAATGGAGAGAAACTTGAAGCAATCCCATTAAAATCAGGGACTAGACAAGGCTGCCCACTCTCTCCCTACTTATTCAATATAGTTCTTGAAGTTCTAGCCAGAGCAATCAGACAACAAAAGGAGATCAAAGGGATACAGATCGGAAAAGAAGAGGTCAAAATATCACTATTTGCAGATGATATGATAGTATATTTAAGTGATCCCAAAAGTTCCACCAGAGAACTACTAAAGCTGATAAACAACTTCAGCAAAGTGGCTGGGTATAAAATTAACTCAAATAAATCAGTTGCCTTCCTCTATACAAAAGAGAAACAAGCCGAGAAAGAAATTAGGGAAACGACACCCTTCATAATAGACCCAAATAATATAAAGTACCTCGGTGTGACTTTAACCAAGCAAGTAAAAGATCTGTACAATAAGAACTTCAAGTCACTGAAGAAAGAAATTGAAGAAGACCTCAGAAGATGGAAAGATCTCCCATGCTCATGGATTGGCAGGATTAATATAGTAAAAATGGCCATTTTACCAAAAGCAATCTACAGATTCAATGCAATCCCCATCAAAATACCAATCCAATTCTTCAAAGAGTTAGACAGAACAATTTGCAAATTCATCTGGAATAACAAAAAACCCAGGATAGCTAAAGCTATCCTCAACAATAAAAGGACTTCAGGGGGAATCACTATCCCTGAACTCAAGCAGTATTACAGAGCAATAGTGATAAAAACTGCATGGTATTGGTACAGAGACAGACAGATAGACCAATGGAATAGAATTGAAGACCCAGAAATGAACCCACACACCTATGGTCACTTGATTTTTGACAAAGGAGCCAAAACCATCCAATGGAAAAAAGATAGCATTTTCAGCAAATGGTGCTGGTTCAACTGGAGGTCAACATGTAGAAGAATGCAGATCGATCCATGCTTATCACCCTGTACAAAGCTTAAGTCGAAGTGGATCAAGGACCTCCACATCAAACCAGACACACTCAAACTAATAGAAGAAAAACTAGGGAAGCATCTGGAACACATGGGCACTGGAAAAAATTTCCTGAACAAAACACCAATGGCTTATGCTCTAAGATCAAGAATTGACAAATGGGATCTCATAAAACTGCAAAGCTTCTGTAAGGCAAAGGACACTGTGGTTAGGACAAAACGGCAACCAACAGATTGGGAAAAGATCTTTACCAACCCTACAACAGATAGAGGCCTTATATCCAAAATATACAAAGAACTCAAGAAGTTAGACCGCAGGGAAACAAATAACCCTATTAAAAAATGGGGTTCAGAGCTAAACAAAGAATTCACAGCTGAGGAATGCCGAATGGCTGAGAAACACCTAAAGAAATGTTCAACATCTTTAGTCATAAGGGAAATGCAAATCAAAACAACCCTGAGATTTCACCTCACACCAGTGCGATTGGCTAAGATCAAAAACTCAGGTGACAGCAGATGCTGGCGAGGTTGTGGAGAAAGAGGAACACTCCTCCATTGTTGGTGGGATTGCAGACTGGTAAAACCATTCTGGAAATCAGTCTGGAGGTTCCTCAGAAAATTGGACATTGAACTGCCTGAGGATCCAGCTATACCTCTCTTGGGCATATACCCAAAAGATGCCTCAACATATAAAAGAGACACGTGCTCCACTATGTTCATCGCAGCCTTATTTATAATAGCCAGAAAATGGAAAGAACCCAGATGCCCTTCAACAGAGGAATGGATACAGAAAATGTGGTACATCTACACAATGGAATACTACTCAGCTATCAAAAACAACGAGTTTATGAAATTCGTAGGCAAATGGTTGGAACTGGAAAATATCATCCTGAGTGAACTAACCCAATCACAGAAAGACATACATGGTATGCACTCATTGATAAGTGGCTATTAGCCCAAATGCTTGAATTACCCTAGATCCCTAGAACAAACGAAACTCAAGACGGATGATCAAAATGTGAATGCTTCACTCCTTCTTTAAATGAGGAAAAAGAATACCCTTGGCAGGGAAGGGAGAGGCAAAGATTAAAACAGAGACTGAAGGAACACCCATTCAGAGCCTGTCCCACATTTGGCCCATACATATACAGCCACCCAATTGGACTAGATGGATGAAGCAAAGAAGTGCAGACCGACAGGAGCCGGATGTAGATCGCTCCTGAGAGACACAGCCAGAATACAGCAAATACAGAGGCGAATGCCAGCAGCAAACCACTGAACTGAGAATAGGTCCCCTATTGAAGGAATCAGAGAAAGAACTGGAAGAGCTTGAAGGGGCTCGAGACCCCAAAAGTACAACAATGCCAAGCAACCAGAGCTTCCAGGGACTAAGCCACTACCTAAAGACTATACATGGACTGACCCTGGACTCTGACCCCATAGGTAGCAATGAATATCCTAGTAAGAGCACCAGTGGAAGGGGAAGCCCTGGGTCCTGCTAAGACTGAACCCCCAGTGAACTAGTCTATGGGGGGAGGGCGGCAATGGTGGGAGGGTTGGGAGGGGAACACCCATAAGGAAGGGGAGGGGGGAGGGGGATGTTTGCCCGGAAACCGGGAAAGGGAATAACACTCGAAATGTATATAAGAAATACTCAAGTTAATAAAAAAAAAAAAAAAAAAAAAAAGAAAATATTCTCATTTATAAAGAAAGTCACAATCGCAAGCACTTAAATGTTTGTATCGGCTCTATCCTAGTGCCAGAGCAACTTTCCTAAGTTAGACAATTGTTGAACGTCATTTATAGTATTCCCCCTTGATACCCAATCATTTTCAAGTAAGGAAAAAAAAGTGCCCTGGCCTTTTGTTATTCCCCATTTTAATGGATAGTCTCATATTCCCAGACTCCAAGATTAGTCTGGTTAGTTAGCAATTAAATTATACACATACACATTGGCAGAACTATAATTCAAGCCATGCCAGTCAGATTATCCTTGCTGTGAGGTCTAATTATTTAAACGTTCACATTTCTAGTAACCCTAACAGAGGGCCATTCAGGATATTTAAAGTACAGAGACAAGGTGTAGACTTACTAATAACAAAACACGCCACTGTACACTGTGAAAGCCATGCCGGCTTCAAGCCAAGAGATCTCATCACAGCGATGAGCTGGGGATCAGACAACAGAAAGCTCAGGTCAGATGAAGGTAACATAGAGAAATGAGAACTGAGCTAGGCAGAAGATAATTGTCCTGTACTGCTACAATACAAGACAGAGAATGGAGAAGGAAGAAACACTTGGCCACACCACTTAAATACACTTTTCCACAACCAGAAAAGAATGAGATTCTTTTTAAATACTGGAAGCATCTCCAGGACCTTAAATGTTACAATTAATGTTGGATAAATTGAGGATCCACTTGTAATTCCACAAACCAAAGCTTTTGTAAGTAGAATTTTCATAGAAAATGTGACCTCTGGCATTTAAGTAGAAGGCAAGGAATGGAGTGCTGTCATGAATGTTAAAACTGAGCAAGATATGAATTTACCCACCCCCACCCCCAAAAAGAATTTCCTAACCTACCAAGTTCTATCAAAGAAATAAATGTGCTATAAGAAAGTATCACTATGCAATCGTTTAAAAACAGAACCTCTAAGTGACAGCCTTATATAATCCTTTCACTGCATTATGAAGGAAGCTGTCATTTAACGGAAGTCACCTACATTACTTAAGGCACTTTAAGTGGAAGCTACCTTTTAACTATGCATTTACTCATAATGCCATTTTTAAATGACAGAATGTTGACTGAAATTAAAATCCCATCCACTTGACAGATTCTGTCTCTCTTATAAAATTCCTCCAGTACAAGGTTATTTTCAATTCTTGGAGCAAATGATAATTGACCTCCTGGTTAGAACGGATGCTTGCCTGGCTCTCTGTTGCAATACACATGTTGATTAGCATTCCTGCAGAGAGAGGGGTAACATTCGTATTGCTTCTTTTAGTGTTTTTTTCTGAGGAAAACCAGATGGGCCAGACAAGGAAGGAGAAAGATTTATAGTAACAGGAAACTAGAAGCTCAGATGTAGCTGTCATTATACCCCTTCCCAGTCTCGAAATTCTTCATGATGAAAGTCTTTGATATCTGTCCCTTACCCCCTGCTACACACACATCCATTCAGTGGTTAGCACATAATTGTGTTGGCCTATCTACAGTCTTTACAGGGAAGTCTTGATATCATTTTAAAAGGACTATCCACTGGAGTTTAATCTCGGAAAATCTCCTAAGAAGCGTTTCTCCTATAAAACATCCATACTCTTTGAAAAGCAAATTCCAGGCTGGGGGGTGTGGTCATCCTAATAACAGGGCTGCAAAGGGAATCTTTCCATCTGTTCTTTATAGACCGAGAGAGAGAGAGAGAGAGAGAGAGAGAGAGAGAGAGAGAGAGAGAGAGAGAGAGAGAAACCCTGCTGGAAGAATCCTACGAATGAGATGAAAGGAAACAGATTGTCAAGAGTTGGCCTCATAGTCTACAGCAGGCCACTGACTGAAAGAGAACAACATGCAGCCTATAGGCTTGGCTTTGAGAGACCCTGTCTTGCAGCCCATCACTTAGAGCTCATAATGCTTTTGTGGCTTTTCTCTCTGAGCAAAGTAAAACCAGCAGATTGTTAAAGGAATGAAAGTTCAGTTTAAAGCAATGGGTGGAAGTAAGGGGAGAAGGGAGTTGATGGGAACCAAATGCCTTCCATCTGGTTCTGGTTCTCCATAGAGTGCACGGAAGGCCATATGAAAAAAAATAACAATCTGACTTGTGCAAGTCTGCACAAATCCAAAGACACAACTGTAACAAAAATACAACTGGAATGAAACATATCTAAGCTTTTGACAACATCGTGGAATTCAGCAACAAATCGCCTTTATCGTTGACTCTGACGGCTGCAATTTAGTATGCTGTTTCTCTTACATTTGGGCATGTGGCATTGTATTGGAAGGAATCAATATCTCTTACTACCTCAGCCATTAAAAATACTGTGGACAGTTAGCACTGCTTCAAATGGTATTATTCTCTAAAATGTATACACCTAGCGATTATTTTTCATATGTGAAAGGATCCCTGAATTCTTCTCAGAGGTATAAAACATTACCATCCATTAACAAGATGGTCTGTGGGATTTGAATTCTCTTTTCTGGACCTGGTTTCTCAAGTAAACAGTTAGGATGGTGACATTTTCAGGAGATGGTTTTACAGATAATTTTCCTAAAAACAGATGACGGGCCTTTCGCCAACGTGCCTCCGACAAGATGAATTGAGGAAGCAGGACCATTTTTTCATGCACACTCAGCACAGCATCATTTGTCTTTCTCTGGGAAATGCATGGAGAAAGAAATGAATCCAGTTGAAACATGAACCAAGTGAATAATTCAAGGCCTATAAGCCAAACTGCAGACTACACATGAGTCACCCAGACATTGATATATTTAGTTAACTCTGAGATGTTTGCCAATCAATAACCGGATCTACGTATTCTGACAGAGCACTACCTCCTTTTGAAGAGGGAGTCAGAGTTCTGCAGAAGTGCATCCGGCAGATAAGAAGCAAAGGTTCCATGTTAAATGCTGGACCTTCAGGGTTATAAGCATTTCAAATGTCGCTGGACCCCTTAGGCAGAATTAATCACCCCTAATATCTGCTTCCCTACCAATTTTACACCTGTCAATTAAAACACTTTCCAGCCTAATTATAACGGTTAACTTGTCGTTTCCCCTCGTGCGACTGTGAACATTTTGAGGCTACTCTCTTTATCTCTCCAAATTTTAACACTGATTGCAGCTCAGTGGCACTAGGTGAGCTTCTCCTCTGTGTCTGTGTCGGTTTTTAGACACTACAGGAAGAGTCAAAAATCCAAGGGGTCCCACCTCTG
Source organism: Rattus norvegicus (assembly GCF_021556685.1). Lineage (NCBI taxonomy): Eukaryota > Metazoa > Chordata > Mammalia > Rodentia > Muridae > Rattus > Rattus norvegicus. Next base: position 51,548,903 of record NC_141551.1, read on the forward strand.
CACCCGGTGTTCACATGGCACAGAGCGGGCTCACCACAGCAGCCCACTGGAGCGGCGTTGCCAAGGACAGCATGGAGCCATGCCTCATGATTTCATGAAGGACGATAATTATCAGGAAACAGTAGTGAAAGCATCTTCCATTTCTGGAGAAGATGCACTGAAGAAGGTAAGTCAAAAAGAACCTTTTATTAGGCTCTGTGGGGTTTTTTTGTTTTGTTTTGTTTTGTTTTTCCTGGAGTTGAGGACCTAACCCAGGGCCTTGCGCTTGCTAGGCAAGCGCTCTACCACTGAGCTAAATCCCCAACCCCTAGGGTCTGTGTTTTAATAATAATAGCTCAAAAGAAAGAAGCAGGGATAGCAGAATTTATGAGATAGTGGCCTACCTTTACCTAGGAAACAAATTATTTAATAAATGAACAGCACAAATAAAAATGCCAGAACCCTAGAATGAGGAAGTTAATCAACAGCACTGCCTGCTCACTGGGCTGAGGGCAGTCATTAGCTAGCATGGAGCTAAAGATCAAGGAACCAACCAGCCTCTCCGACTACAGCTAGTGAGCACAATGACAGGGAAAAAAGAAAGGCTTAGGACAAGAAAGTAGCCACAGTATTTCTGCTAATGTCATCCCCATTGGCTCTTGAGAAGCTCTCACTTTCCTGGCGTCTGGGACTTTCTAGTGGCTATTCCCAGTTCCCCACCCCTACTGTTACAAAGGAAAGAACTTGTAGAGACCACCTCCAGTAGACAGGCACAGCCCACAGTAGAAGGATGGGCCCACCTAACCATCTCAAAATTTTTAACCCACAACTGTTTCTGTCTAAAGAAAATGCAGGGACAAAAATGTGGAGTAGAAATTGAAGGAAAAGGCCCTCCAGAGACTGCCCCACCTAGGAATCCATCTGATCTGCAGACACCAAACCCCAGCACTATTGCTGATGCCAAGAAGTGCTTACTGACAGGAGCCTGGTATAACTGTCCCCTGAGAGACTCTGCCAGCACCTGACTAAGACAGACACAGATACTCACAGCTGACCATCAGACTAAGCCTGGGGATCCCCAGGGAGAAGTTAGGGGAAGGACTGAAGGAGCTGAAGGGGTTTGCAACCCCACAGGAAGAACTATATCAACCAGCCAGATCCTCTAGAACTCCCAGGAAATAAACCACCAACCAAACAGTATATACATGGAGGGATCCATGGCTCCAACTACATATGTAGCAGAGGCTGGCCTTATCTGGCATCAATGGGAGAGGAGGCCCTTGGTCCTTGATGCCCCAGAGTAGGGCAATGGTAGAGGGGTGAGGTAGGAGTGGATGGGTGGAGGAGGACCCTCAGAGAAGCAGGGAAGGGGGATTGGATAGGGGGTTGCCAAGGGGAAGCCAGGAAGGGGAAACAACATTTGAAATGTAAATAAATAAAATAACCAGTGGGGGGAGTGGCCACAGGCTAAGGTATAAAAAGGAAGAGCAAGCAGCCCAATCCAGTGGCTTTCAGCTTCCTGTTTCCATCTCTTGAGAGGCGCATCCTGCCTGAGTCAGACACAGAGGCTACGCTCACCTAGCCTCCATAAACTGTGAGGACACTGTCATATATGGAAACTTAAAAGTGAACACATATATATACACAAATACCCACACACATATACAGATACATACTCAGGCATATACACTAAAACACACACACACACACACACACACACACACACACACACACACACAAAAGCTCTGTGGAGAAATGATGTCCTGAAATTCAAAGTTGGAATCAGAACAATTTCTTCGTGCCTTTCTAAGTTAACAAAGACAACATGAGTGGCATGTTCTCCTCCCTGAGTTACAAACTAATATATGTAATACATTTATTTATTTTATTATTCTATGTGTATATTTTGCCTATATATGTGTATCTATTTGTACCATGTTCATGCCTGGTGCCCACAGATTTCCAGGAACAGGAGTTACAGGTAGTTGTGAACCACCATCTAAGTGCTAAGAAGTCAAGATAGGTCCTCTCTGAGGACAACAAATGCCCTTAACCACTGAGCCAATTCCCCAACTCGCCAGCTAAGCTCTTATGCCTCATGGAAATAGAGGCAAAAGTCTGTTGGACAACAATAAAATTTCTAGAATTCTACAACATCAGTGTCTCTGTTGTCAGCCTGTCCACACCCAACTGCAGGACCAGAATCAGAGAGTACGGATAGGTTAACCTCTGAAAAGAAATCACACAGGGATTTCAATGGCTTCAAGGGAGCAGTGAAGAAAAGAGCCAGGAGGAAGAACAGAAAGGCAGTGTGGAAACAAAAACCAAACTGAGGAGAGAAGTCAGAACAGGAGACTTGGAGAAAAAGCTGATTCAGTGACAGGGCTGTAAAACTTAATAGATTTTTTTATAGGCAACATGGGGATCTAATTTCAAGTGTTTCCCAGGGCTCTGACATGCCCCTTCCCCTCCTCAGCCCTTCCCAATACTTTCCCTACGTTTGCTTGCCACATCTTTGAACGCAGCTGATCATCATTATTCCTAGGCTCCAAATCTGAAATTCACACGCTTGCTGAAACAGGTTTTACAACACCAAAATCATTATGAGAGGCCTTTTCAGCCAATGGCAGACGTGCTCAGGGACCGGTGAACGATTTGCATTGCCTGAAGCAAACACTCCCTGCTGAGATTGAGCAAGGTGGTGTTCATCCTTGCTTCTCTCTCACGCAGCAAATGAACGCCTGCATTTTGCATACTTGTGAGTTTTGCTAGTTGTGCCACTACTTAAAATTATTGTTTATGACCTCCAGGCACAGTGCCGAAGTGCTGTCTAGTGTTCCTAATCACATAAGGCTGGGCTCTGCACCATAGATGAGAACACCATTCAAACAAGATTTCATACCCTGCTGTTTCTGAGCTCAACGTTAAGGAATGAACAACGTGTGCTTTTTAAAGGCATCTTCCAACAAACACACATGAAACAAGGTTATACCTTGGTCATCTGGCTAAAACTTTACTATAGGCTCCTAGAACTTACTCCTTGCTCCTAGAATCAATAATTCTGTATTTCTTAAGTTGGAGTTCAAAATAACTTTGAAATATCTACAATAAAATGTGTTAACCCTGTACATACACCCATCTTTGAATGGAGAAAGAAGTATACATTAGTGGAAAGGGTGGGTTTGCTTTCTATGTTGCCAAGGCTTCTGCTCCTAGGTGATGGTGTAAGGATGAGTTCTATATGAGGTGAAAGTTCCTCGCCAGAGCATGAGTCTGGCAGGCAATTCCACCATGAATCTATGTTATCAAATGCTCTCCTCAGTACAATATGTTCGTCTCAAAGATAAACATTATGCCATCTAGCCATCATGGGGGCAAGCTGACAGCGAGACACTGACTGTGCCTAAAAAGTGGTAAGAACATTTTAAAAAGATAATTGAATTGACATGGACTTCTTCCTTACTGTGGATAGGATAAAACACTGTTCATCTAAAAATAGCATGAAATGTGTCATACAGACTTGGCCACTGTGTGGTCTGTATTCTAAGAATCAGCTTATAATTTTTTAAAAACAGGTTATCAGCTTTTACCTTTATATTCCAGCATTGAGATTACCCGTTGCCATGCATGATGGAATAACCCTTTCTATGAAGTTCTGTGGAAGCAGAACTTGTGATTCAGACGTGGGCTTTCCAACTGCTCGGAACGTTGGGATACTATTAAACGGAGGACACTGCCCACTGACTATCAAGGAGCTGGAATCTGTGGTGGTGCTATTAATTTCCCCCTTTTTTAATGCACACTTTAGCTTGCACATGACCCATTCCAGGAAACATCAGTCACACCCCAGGGACCAGACATTACCAGCGTGTGCTCCAAGTAGTTTACTTTACAATTGCTGTGAAGCAAAAGCTGATGGAAATGAGCCGCTGGTGAATTACTCACCAGCAAAAACAACAATATTTGTATCACTGCTGAAAAACACCCTCCCAAAAGGGGAATGCAGCTGGGATGTACTTGTTCTGCTCTCTCGGAAACCAAGCTAAGAGGAGGCTGAGGGAGGGAACAGTTCGAAGTCTGTGGTTATTTATCGCATAAAACAAAATATATATTTAGAAGCTGAGATCTGTTACCACAGCTAATTAAAACAGTTCACACACATGTGCACATGAGCACATGTGCGCACACACACACACACACACCCCACATAGGAGCACACACACTCTCACATACACACACACACACACACACATCACACATAGGAGCACACACATACACATACGCACACACATTCACATACACACACGCAAACACACACCACACATGAGCACACAAACTTTCACATACACACACACACACACACACACACACACACACACACAACACAGGGGAAGGGGGAAAACATACCAATAAAGTAATAATATAAATATCATCCCCGAATAAACTACAGTTCATCAGGCCTCTCCTCTCATAAAATCAACAGTAATATGCCTTCAACCTTCTGATGGAGTTGATATTTTCAGAACTATGCAGAGGAAGAAAATGAAAATCGCACAGCAGGGTTTTCATAGCAATTTATCCCATTATTAATTTAAGAACATTATTTCTTTTTTCCTATGTCTTTTCTACTAAATATGGCCTCATAGAAGATACGCAAATGGTCTCAGATCTTGCATTACACTTGTGAAAGTGTATACTGCACGGCTGGGGAGGATGGCTCAGTCATTGTACAAGAATGAGGACCTACGTTTAACCCCCAATACTCATGTAAAAGCTGAGTGTGTTAAACATCTGTAATCTCAGCCCTGGGGCTTGCTGGCCAGCTAGTCGGTTTTAATTAGTGAACTCTGGATTTAGTGAAACCTTATTTCAAATACTAATCTGGAGGGCCATAGTGGAAGACACCTGCCATCAACTTCTGGATTCCACATGTGCACACATGGGCAAATGCAACAGCATACACACACACACACACACACACACACACACACACACACTGTAATAATTAACTCAGGAGAATGCATAAACATAGGCCTCATCTGCACTGAAAAGATATACTTGATTAATCTAAATGCAACATTCACATATGATTTCCATTCAAGTTTCTTCGTGTTCTAAACTGGATTTAATCCGTTAACCTGTCACCTTCCTTTAAAGGGGGTAGAAGCTGGCAACAGGGGTGAAAGAAAATAAGGTTTTCGAGATTCAGATGGTACAGTGGGGTACGCTGGGAGACATGATAATTACCCTGCTCCCCGATTGATATGCATTTGTCTATGATTAACTGAACCTCACAGCTGCAGCTCCTTTTTACAGAAAAGTTTGCCCTTTTGACCTTTTGCTTAAGTCCAATCTAGCGAAAGACAATCATTATTCATTTCTCTCCCACTCAAAGTCTAGATGCGTATTTGAAAATGTTATTTACTGTCTGGCTGTTCGCCTTCAGTGCCGAGCAGTTACCACTAAAGGAGACAGCTGGCTGCATCGACCTATCCTTTACTGCCCCCAAGGCCATGCATATCTAATTCAAGGATATCAGATAATGGTCTGTGGCGTGATTTACATGTAGGGAATTCAGAATTCATTGTGAGACTATTTATAACTACAGCACCATCGATAGAGACGATGATTTAATAGTGGTTGTAAGGGTGTTCTGACAAGAGGCATTAATATTAGAACCTTTTCCCAGAGTGCTGCAAACAGTGGCATGAAGCTATAGCTCGCCCGAGTTATTTTTCATGGGCGACCCTCTTTGTGTTCATTAGCACTTACAATTCCAGGGTTGAGAAGCCACTGTTTTAACTCTAATTTGTATGTAATGAGCACATTCTATGCACGAAGACTCTCCTTCATTAATGAAGCCGAGAAAGAAAGAAAAGGAGACTGGGGACTCTGGTGAAAAAGGACATTCAATCTCAGAGAAATTTACCAATTCCTGTTCTGCAGATGATATTCGAAGACTGAGGATCTGCAGCTTAGGCAGTCAGGGTGGGTAATAAAGATTCTATAATACCTCTCAAAAGAGGTAAGGCAAGGGGTGCTGCCTGCCGATACAGCTCCCTTCAAAAACACTAATTCTAATGGATGGGGCTGCCTCTGGATATATACAGGCAGGTCAGGACTGCCAATGACTACAGAGTCATGAGACAGTTTATCTAAAGAGTCATGAGGATTAACCACACATCTGAAGATGAAGTTTAATGAAGCATGTCACCAAAGACATCTTTTTCTGTTAATAAGACATCTGGTTTGTAAGAGAAGGAACAAATCAGATCCCTTTTAGCTGGAAATGTAAAATGCTACTTCAAATTAAAGCTGAAACTATATTCAAAGACTTCTCTAATAATTACAGTCCAGGGCCAAATATCAGGTTCCAGGAATAATCACGTTGGAATGACTGAAGGTATTTTTGCCACGTAAAATAAGAAAATATGTATAAATTATGTGAAATATATTTTTGTGAAAATGTATTATTTGATGATGCTCAGAGAATGTGTTATGATTAACACTGTAAAAGTAACATGATCCAGTGAGCCAACACTGGGTCTGCTCTCCCCAAAGTCTGGCAAAAGAGTTTGACAGTGTTGATTGAAATGATTATTTTTGTTTCATCTATTCGATGTATTTATTTCACTGGGCATTATTTTCCATATAGTTTATATTTTATATTCGCTGGGAATATATTTTCCATATAGTTTAGAGAAGTTAAAAATTTAAGGGCAATGCCAACACTTAGCTTATTTGCAAATCTGTGCATCAGAATCACAACCTAACATTGCACTGGCGTATTATATTAACCCCATGGGACAGCATTTCTTGTCTGCATTCACTCCTCATTAGTACTTACACTCCGTTCATCTTTTTTCTAAATGGATACACATGAACATAAAGGCTACACATACTAATGGAGTGTCATACAACATGTGAGTGTGATATATGCTATATATGTATATGTATATATACACGTATACATACACATAAATTATGCGAAACATGCCTCTAATATTTTGCAACAGCCTTTGAAATATTCCTTCCAGCTTCCTGGTTGCTGCCGCTGCAGAGAGCCCGTGGGCAGCACCCCACGAGCGAACTTGAGCCCCGGGACCACAGGTAAGACCAACTTTTCTGCTGCAAGAAAGCTGCCTGGTGAGCTTGGGACACACGGAAGCAGAATTCCTGTAGGACCGGGCACGTTCTGTGTTTACCGGAAGTCCCACACCCGCGGATCCCGGCCCGCAGCAGCTCTCTGCTCCCAGACCCTGTGAGAGAGAGACCCAACCGCCTGGTCAGGTGGGCACTCCTGAGGCTGCAGAGCGGAAGAGACCACCAACACTGCTCACCCCTGCCCACATCCCTGGCCCAAGAGGAAACTGTATAAGGCCTCTGGGCTCCCGTCGGGGAAGGCCCGGGAGCGGCAGGACCCCTGTGCCTGACACACCGCCAGAACCTGAAGGAAACAGACCGGATAAACAGTTCTCTGCACCCAAATCCTGTGGGAGGGAGAGCTGAACCTTCAGAGAGGCAGACAAGCCTGGGAAACCAGAAGAGACTGCTCTCTGCACACACATCTCGGACGCCAGAGGAAAAAGCCAAAGACCATCTGGAACCCTGGTGCACTGAAGCTCCCGGAAACGGCGGCACAGGTCTTCCTGGTTACTGACGCTGCAGAGAGCCTGTGGGTAGCACCCCACGAGCGAACTTGAGCCTCGGGACCACAGGTAAGACCAAATTTTCTGCTGCAAGAAAGCTGCCTGGTGAACTCAAGACACAGGCTCACAGGAACAGCTGAAGACCTGTAGAGAGGAAAAACCACACGCCGGAAAGCAGAACACTCTGTCCCCATAACTGACTGAAAGAGAGGAAAACAGGTCTACAGCACTCCTGACACACAGGCTTATAGGACAGTCTAGCCACTGTCAGAAATAGCAGAACAAAGTAACACTAGAGATAATCTGATGGCGAGAGGCAAGCGCAGGAACCCAAGCAACAGAAACCAAGACTACATGGCACCATCGGAGCCCAATTCTCCCATCAAAACAAACATGGAATATCCAAACACACCAGAAAAGCAAGATCTAGTTCCAAAATCATTTTTGATCATGATGCTGGAGGACTTCAAGAAAGACATGAAGAACTCCCTTAGAGAACAAGTAGAAGCCTACAGAGAGGAATCGCAAAAATGCCTGAAAGAATCGCAAAAATCCCTGAAAGAATTCCAGGAAAACATAAATAAACAAGTAGAAGCCCATAGAGAGGAGACACAAAAATCCCTGAAAGAATTCCAGGAAAACATAAATAAACAAGTAGAAGCCCATGGAGAGGAGACACAAAAATCCCTGAAAGAATTCCAGGAAAACATAAATAAACAAGTAGAAGCCCATAGAGAGGAGACACAAAAATCCCTGAAAGAATTCCAGGAAAACACAATCAAACAGTTGAAGGAATTAAAAATGGAAATAGAAGCAATCAAGAAAGAACACATGGAAACAACCCTGGATATAGAAAACCAAAAGAAGAGACAAGGAGCTGTAGATACAAGCTTCACCAACAGAATACAAGAGATGGAAGAGAGAATCTCAGGAGCAGAAGATTCCATAGAAATCATTGACTCAACTGTCAAAGATAATGTAAAGCGGAAAAAGCTACTGGTCCAAAACATACAGGAAATCCAGGACTCAATGAGAAGATCAAACCTAAGGATAATAGGTATAGAAGAGAATGAAGACTCCCAGCTCAAAGGACCAGTAAATATCTTCAACAAAATCATAGAAGAAAACTTCCCTAACCTAAAAAAAGAGATACCCATAGACATACAAGAAGCCTACAGAACTCCAAATAGATTGGACCAGAAAAGAAACACCTCCCGTCACATAATTGTCAAAACACCAAACGCACAAAATAAAGAAAGAATATTAAAAGCAGTAAGGGAAAAAGGTCAAGTAACATATAAAGGGAGACCTATCAGAATCACACCAGACTTCTCGCCAGAAACTATGAAGGCCAGAAGATCCTGGACTGATGTTATACAGCCCCTAAGAGAACACAAATGCCAGCCCAGGTTACTGTATCCAGCAAAACTCTCAATTAACATTGATGGAGAAACCAAGATATTCCATGACAAAACCAAATTTACACAATATCTTTCCACAAATCCAGCACTACAAAGGATAATAAATGGTAAAGCCCAACATAAGGAGGCAAGCTATACCCTAGAAGAAGCAAGAAACTAATTGTCTTGGCAACAAAACAAAGAGAATGAAAGCACACAAACATAACCCTCATCCAAATATGAATATAACGGGAAGCAATAATCACTATTCCTTAATATCTCTCAATATCAATGGCCTCAACTCCCCAATAACAGGACATAGATTAACAAACTGGATACACAACGAGGACCCTGCATTCTGCTGCCTACAGGAAACACACCTCAGAGACAAAGACAGACACTACCTCAGAGTGAAAGGCTGGAAAACAACTTTCCAAGCAAATGGTCAGAAGAAGCAAGCTGGAGTAGCCATTCTAATATCAAATAAAATCAATTTCCAACTAAAAGTCATCAAAAAAGATAAGGAAGGACACTTCATATTCATAAGGAAAAATCCACCAAGATGAACTCTCAATCCTAAATATCTATGCCCCAAATACAAGGGCACCTACGTACGTAAAAGAAACCTTACTAAAGCTCAAAGCACACATTGCACCTCACACAATAATAGTGGGAGATTTCAACACACCACTCTCAGCAATGGACAGATCATGGAAACAGAAATTAAACAGTGATGTCGACAGACTAAGAGAAGTCATGAGCCAAATGGACTTAACGGATATTTATAGAACATTCTATCCTAAAGCAAAAGGATATACCTTCTTCTCAGCTCCTCATGGTACTTTCTCCAAAATTGACCATATAACTGGTCAAAAAACGGGCCTCAACAGGTACAGAAAGATAGAAATAATCCCATGCGTGCTATCGGACCACCACGGCCTAAAACTGGTCTTCAATAACAATAAGGGAAGAATGCCCACATATACGTGGAAATTGAACAATGCTCTACTCAATGATAACCTGGTCAAGGAAGAAATAAAGAAAGAAATTAAAAACTTTTTAGAATTTAATGAAAATGAAGATACAACATACCCAAACTTATGGGACACAATGAAAGCTGTGCTAAGAGGAAAACTCATAGCGCTGAGTGCCTGCAGAAAGAAACAGGAAAGAGCATATGTCAGCAGCTTGACAGCACACCGAAAAGCTCTAGAACAAAAAGAAGCAAATACACCCAGGAGGAGTAGAAGGCAGGAAATAATCAAACTCAGAGCTGAAATCAACCAAGTAGAAACAAAAAGGACCATAGAAAGAATCAACAGAACCAAAAGTTGGTTCTTTGAGAAAATCAACAAGATAGATAAACCCTTAGCCAGACTAACGAAAAGACACAGAGAGTGCGTCCAAATTAACAAAATCAGAAATGAAAAGGGAGACATAACTACAGATTCAGAGGAAATTCAAAAAATCATCAGATCTTACTATAAAAACCTATATTCAACAAAACTTGAAAATCTTCAGGAAATGGACAATTTCCTAGACAGATACCAGGTATCAAAGTTAAATCAGGAACAGATAAACCAGTTAAACAACCCCATAACTCCTAAGGAAATAGAAGCAGTCATTAAAGGTCTCCCAACCAAAAAGAGCCCAGGTCCAGACGGGTTTAGTGCAGAATTCTATCAGACCTTCATAGAAGACCTCATACCAATATTATCCAAACTATTCCACAAAATTGAAACAGATGGATCACTACCGAATACCTTCTACGAAGCCACAATTACTCTTATACCTAAACCACACAAAGACACAACAAAGAAAGAGAACTTCAGACCAATTTCCCTTATGAATATCGACGCAAAAATACTCAATAAAATTCTGGCAAACCGAATTCAAGAGCACATCAAAACAATCATCCACCATGATCAAGTGGGCTTCATCCCAGGCATGCAGGGATGGTTTAATATACGGAAAACCATCAACGTGATCCATTATATAAACAAACTGAAAGAACAGAACCACATGATCATTTCATTAGATGCTGAGAAAGCATTTGACAAAATTCAACACCCCTTCATGATAACAGTCCTGGAAAGAATAGGAATTCAAGGCCCATACCTAAACATAGTAAAAGCCATATACAGCAAACCAGTTGCTAACATTAAACTAAATGGAGAGAAACTTGAAGCAATCCCACTAAAATCAGGGACTAGACAAGGCTGCCCACTCTCTCCCTACTTATTCAATATAGTTCTTGAAGTTCTAGCCAGAGCAATCAGACAACAAATGGAGATCAAGGGGATACAGATCGGAAAAGAAGAGGTCAAAATATCACTATTTGCAGATGACATGATAGTATATTTAAGTGATCCCAAAAGTTCCACCAGAGAACTACTAAAGCTGATAAACAACTTCAGCAAAGTGGCTGGGTATAAAATTAACTCAAATAAATCAGTTGCCTTCCTCTACACAAAAGAGAAACAAGCTGAGAAAGAAATTAGGGAAACGACACCCTTCATAATAGACCCAAATAATATAAAGTACCTCGGTGTGACTTTAACCAAGAAAGTAAAAGATTTATACAATAAGAACTTCAAGACACTGAAGAAAGAAATTGAAGAAGACCTCAGAAGATGGAAAGATCTCCCATGCTCATGGATTGGCAGGATTAATATAGTAAAAATGGCCATTTTACCAAAAGCGATCTACAGATTCAATGCAATCCCCATCAAAATACCAATCCAATTCTTCAAAGAGGTAGACAGAACAATTTGCAAATTCATCTGGAATAACAAAAAACCCAGGATAGCTAAAGCTATCCTCAACAATAAAAGGACTTCAGGGGGAATCACTATCCCTGAACTCAAGCAGTATTACAGAGCAATAGTGATAAAAACTGCATGGTATTGGTACAGAGACAGACAGATAGACCAATGGAATAGAATTGAAGACCCAGAAATGAACCCACACACCTATGGTCACTTGATTTTTGACAAAGGAGCCAAAACCATCCAATGGAAAAAAGATAGCATTTTCAGCAAATGGTGCTGGTTCAACTGGAGGTCAACATGTAGAAGAATGCAGATCGATCCATCCTTATCACCCTGTACAAAGCTTAAGTCCAAGTGGATCAAGGACCTCCACATCAAACCAGACACACTCAAACTAATAGAAGAAAAACTAGGGAAGCATCTGGAACACATGGGCACTGGAAAAAATTTCCTGAACAAAACACCAATGGCTTATGCTCTAAGATCAAGAATCGACAAATGGGATCTCATAAAACTGCAAAGCTTCTGTAAGGCAAAGGACACTGTGGTTAGGACAAAACGGCAACCAACAGATTGGGAAAAGATCTTTACCAATCCTACAACAGATAGAGGCCTTATATCCAAAATATACAAAGAACTCAAGAAGTTAGACCGCAGGGAAACAAATAACCCTATTAAAAAATGGGGTTCAGAGCTAAACAAAGAATTCACAGCTGAGGAATGCCGAATGGCTGAGAAACACCTAAAGAAATGTTCAACATCTTTAGTCATAAGGGAAATGCAAATCAAAACAACCCTGAGATTTCACCTCACACCAGTGAGAATGGCTAAGATCAAAAACTCAGGTGACAGCAGATGCTGGCGAGGATGTGGAGAAAGAGGAACACTCCTCCATTGTTGGTGGGATTGCAGACTGGTAAAACCATTCTGGAAATCAGTCTGGAGGTTCCTCAGAAAATTGGACATTGAACTGCCTGAGGATCCAGCTATACCTCTCTTGGGCATATACCCAAAAGATGCCTCAACATATAAAAGAGACACGTGCTCCACTATGTTCATCGCAGCCTTATTTATAATAGCCAGAAACTGGAAAGAACCCAGATCCCCTTCAACAGAGGAATGGATACAGAAAATGTGGTACATCTACACAATGGAATATTACTCAGCTATCAAAAACAACGACTTTATGAAATTCATAGGCAAATGGTTGGAACTGGAAAATATCATCCTGAGTGAGCTAACCCAATCACAGAAAGACATACATGGTATGCACTCATTGATAAGTGGCTATTAGCCCAAATGCTTGAATTACCCTAGATCCCTAGAACAAACGAAACTCAAGACGGATGATCAAAATGTGAATGCTTCACTCCTTCTTTAAATGAGGAAAAAGAATACCCTTGGCAGGGAAGGGAGAGGCAAAGATTAAAACAGAGACTGAAGGAACACCCATTCAGAGCCTGCCCCACAGGTGGCCCATACATATACAGCCACCCAATATGACAAGATGGATGAAGCAAAGAAGTGCAGACCGACAGGAGCCGGATGTAGATCGCTCCTGAGAGACACAGCCAGAATACAGCAAATACAGAGGCGAATGCCAGCAGCAAACCACTGAACTGAGAATAGGTCCCCCGTTGAAGGAATCAGAGAAAGAAATGGAAGAGCTTGAAGGGGCTCAAGACCCCATATGAACAACAATGTCAAGCAACCAGAGCTTCCAGGGACTAAGCCACTACATAAATACTATACATGGACTGACCCTGGACTCTGACCCCATAGGTAGCAATGAATATCCTAGTAAGAGCACCAGTGGAATGGGAAGCCCTGGGTCCTGCTAAGACTGAACCCCCAGTGAACTAGACTATGGGGGGAGGGCGGCAATGGGGGGAGGGTTGGGAGGGGGACACCCATAAGGAAGGGGAGGGGGGAGGGGGATGTTTGCCCGGAAACCGGGAAAGGGAATAACACTTGAAATGTATATAAGAAATACTCAAGTTAATAAAAAAAAAAGAAATATTCCTTCCTTCCAGCCCAGCTTTTTTAAATCTACAGAATATTGTTGTTATCTATACCTACCCTGTTATAGAACAGCACACCTGAACATCTTGCTTAGAGCTAAATGAAATTTAATACCAAGGATACACCATTCCCTACACTTCTCTGCTGCCTGAAATGGCCATTCAGCTCTTAAATTTGAAGAGCTTGACAGTTTTTTATTTTAACCATGAGTGATGTCATACAATGTTTGCCATTCTGCATCTAGCTTTATTTCAATCAACCTAGTCCTCAGTTTAAAATTATATCTTTTAACACCTCTACAACACTGTAGTACATCCTTATGTAAAAAAATTATTTTTAAAATATTATATATAGCCATTCATTTGCAGACCAAGTATCCAGAAGAATGACTATTCCCACCAAAGTATAAACAAAGCTTATCTCGGAATGAAGCTGCCCAATATTGTTTCTTGAAGCATTAAACAAAAGAAGGGAGTAGGGAGAAAATAGGAGCAAGGTTTCAGAAAGTCTAGCTCTTGGCCTTGTATATGCAGACAGTGTCTAAACACATATCGATTCTAGTTTAGTAATTCTCAATAACTGGAGAAAGAGAAATGCAGAGACACTTAGCAAGGCGTGGAGAAACTTTGCAGAACGAAGCTCTGAGAGCTGCTACAATTGCTGGCAATAGTCTTCATCCTCATAACGATCCAACTCAAAATATCAAACAAAAAACAGATTGAGAGATGCTCCTCCATTTGCATGCATAATACAACAATTAAACATATCGTCTTATGTTCTAATTAATTCCTACAATATATGAAATGTTTTCTCTAAGCATTCTGTCGATCTTAGTTATTATCTTTTACTGAGCACCAAGAACAAAAACGTTAGACATATCCTTTTTATTTTGAAAAATCTTTTTCATAAGATGCATTTGGATCATGCCTTCCCTTCCCCCAATTCCTCACAGCTCTTTCCCCACCTCACTACCTACCCAAATTTATGTCATCCTCCTTACATAAATACACACAAACACAAAATAAGTTTTAAAAATTAGGAAAACACATTGAAAATAAAATCACCAAAAAACCACCTCATATTAAGCACAATAGGATCTTTTTTGAAAACTTTACAAAAGTACCATTGAGTTAATTGTGTTAGCCAAATACTATGGGTATAAGGCCTGTCCTGAAGTGTGGTTAATGTACCCAGTGAGATTCCATTGAAAAAACTAGTTTTTCCTTTGCTGGTACTTACCAATTGCAGACAGCTTCTTGGTTAGGGCAGGGGGGCTTTATCCACTTTTTCCTCTCCGTGCTGGGACACTGTCTGGCTTCAAACTGTGCAGGCCTTGTACACAAAAAGTCTCTCTGTAAAATCATGTGCGCATCAGTCTTATGCCTAGAACACACCAGTTTCTGGAGTCACATCATCTCTGGCTCGTAGAGTCTTTCCATCTGCTCTTCCACACAGTTCCCTGATCCTTGACTGGATGGGTTTAACAAGGACATCCCTCTTAGGACTGAGTGCTCCAAAAGCTGTCTCACTCTTGGCACATTGTCCAGTTATGAGACTTTGGGTTAAATCCCCATGTACTGTAAGTTTCTCTAATAAAGGCCAGGCAAGGCACTGACCACTATGTATAAAACTGTTATTTAGAAGTCATTTTGTGACTAAGCTCATTTTAGGAGCCTAATAGTAGTAGTTTTTTTCCCTAGAACTATGACAAATTTCAGGTTCTTGGCCACTTTTGCAGTGTCAGATATGGCTTCCATCTCATGGAGTGGACCTTAAATTCAAGCAGAGAGGGATTGGTTTCTTCCATAATGTTTATACCACTAGTACACAGCATGTCTTGAAGGCAGGACCCTGTTTTAGGTTACAGTATTTGTAGCTGGGAGACATTGATGATTACTTTTCACCTCTAGAAGCATTCAGAGTACTTTCCAGTACTATAAACATTAGTCAGTAGGGTGAAGCGTCTAGTTAGGTAACTGCTTAACTATTCTGTGTTCAACATATGTAAGTGATGTCTTCAGCAATACCTTGCCACCATATTGTAGAGAACAGCCAGTAGCATTGGCAAAGGCCTATGATGTTTATGGGTTAAATGGTTCCCCATTGTGCCAATAGCTCAACAAGATATAACCTATTCTTAACATTGGAAGCTTTTTCTGGTGGCATAGGATGTCTGTCTAGTTGGGACATCTTCACCCCTATTATTTGGTGACTCCATTTAGATCCCGTTCATATATGTTTATATTTTAGGGAGCTTCTATAATAGTAGAAGGTCTAAATGACCTTTCTTAAGTAGATACCAGCCAAGAAATCATAACAGAAAAGCCTGCCCAGTAGCCTATAATGTAAGTGGGGAATGAGACATAAACTCCTGGCTCAAGTGGTCAAGAAGTGGGTTCATTGTTTACATGTTTAAAAAACTTATAATTTAGAATAAACAACTGAAGACTTGAATATAAAGTATATATATGAGAGAAAACATAAAAAGCCTTTCTACCATTCCTATCCTATCTACTTTATGCCCCCATACAAGATTCTTGGGCAATTTTCCAAGATATTCTGTGGAGTTCTAAGAATAGTCCTAAAGAAACAAATTTGCATGTAGGTTATTAAAACATGTACAAGCATAAATGGCATATCATACTGAATCCTGGCTTTCTCTCTAATCACACATCTTTGGAGATATAATACAGCTGACTCATCATTTTCAATTGCTACATGGTATTCCACAATTCACAAGTGAACATTTAAACCCAAATTCTTGTTAAAAGTATTTAAATTGTTTTCAGTCTTTCGTTATCAGCATTGCTGAGTACATAAAGCAATATAATCTTTCTGATTCTATGTGTATAATCTTTATGATTATAACTTTATTTCTACGTAAAAGCAGCAGCTCTCATGAAAAGATACAAACACTGTATATTTTAGTTGGGTGCTATTAAATTGAT
This sequence comes from Rattus norvegicus, assembly GCF_021556685.1. NCBI lineage: Eukaryota > Metazoa > Chordata > Mammalia > Rodentia > Muridae > Rattus > Rattus norvegicus. The sequence continues at coordinate 51,565,672 of NC_141551.1, forward strand.
GACCAGGTGTGTGTGTGTGTGTGTGTCTGTGTGTGTGTGTCTGTGTGTGTGTCTGTGTGTCTGTGTGTATGTCTGTTGTGTGACTGTGTGTGTGTCTATGTGTGTCTGTGTCTGTGTCTGTGTCTGTGTGTGTCTGTGTCTGTGTGTGTGTCTGTGTGTGTCTGTGTATACCCCCACTTACCAGATGACTACAACTGTTTCAACACTGTGGATTGACAAACCCGTTACAAACTTGCTATGTAGTAAGTTTCTGTTTAAAGTTTTACCTCTCGCATTATAACTGATACTTCATATACTTGCATGTACCTGCCAGTTCTCTTCTTAATTTTAATCTTTGACCATTTTTCAGTTACATACCTTTTTGGATTTTTAAGAGGTAGATCAGCATTAATCAAATTCTCCCTTTGTAATATACATTACAAATTTCTTTCCCCATGACTATGCTCGTGTTTTTATTTGAAAATTACATCACGTATACAAAATAATGTCATTATTCCATGTGTCACTCCCTCCAACCTCTCCTGTAGAGGCCCCCACCATATCTCCTCCAAACTTCACACCATCCTTATATAATGTTTATACTAATTTATTTTAAAGCCACTCAGTCCAACTAGTGTTGTCCATGTGATCATGGCTTGAGATCATCTGAGACATGAAGGACCTATCTGTGGACACATTCCAAAAGAAAGATCATTCTTCCTTCCTCAGAAGCTATCAATTGCCAGGAATTCTTCAGCTAGGGGTAGAGTTTCACAATTCTCTTCTTCCTCCATGCTTGAATTCTTAACTAGCGTGGTTCTGTATAGGTTTTGTGTAGGTAACCACTGCTGCTGTGAGTTCATGTGGGCTGCAGCAGCGTCATGTCCAGATGAGGCCATGTCACAGCAGGTCTCCCCATCACCCACTGTTATACTTTTTCATCCTCTCTTCTTCTGCATGCCCTGAGTCTTGGGGAAAGGGGATGTATGTAAATGCTCCATCTATGGCTGAACATTTACAGTTGCTTATTTTAAACACTTTAAATAATCATGTATCTCTTCACTAACCACCATCAACTGCAATACAAATTCTGACCAATGTTGAGAGCAGCATAATCCATGAATATAAAAGTATTTATAATGCAATTTGACAATAATCATTTGGAAAGCCAATATCAGTAAGTTCTCCCAAAGGATCTATGATTTCCCTAGCCAAGGATTTTATCACATTTATGATACCAGGTATGAACTCGTTCTTGTGTAGGAGGCCTCAAACTACAATCAAAAGAGCGGGTAGGTGTACCCATAAACAGTGATGCCGCTAGTACAGCAGTGGGCACATCTTGTTTGGTAGCTTACTGTTTAATACCCCTGATGTCTTTTCTGTGCCAGAGGTCTGCAAAGCACTTTCTAGCATTACAAAAGCTAGCTAGTACGTAGAATTTTCTGTTTAGTTCAAAATGTATTTCTATGTATTTTTCTCTAACTAATGTATGTAGATATCTCTGGCAATCGGGTCTTACTATATATTTATTATGGCTAACCACTTATAATGCCAATAGCCTGTGTTGCTATGGGTGCCTCTGAGGCCTCCCTGCCCAATAACTCTTCAGAGAGTAGCCATAGACTAGCACTGAGATTTTAGCTTAATAATCCATCTTCTGAAAGCAGTATTATTTACTAATGTGAAGTACTTTTATAAAAAAAAGTACATGTTTTTAGTGGTAAATTATGCTGTAGAATTTTTCTATAGTTGACCTTATGTCTAAATCTTTTCTAGATTTAGAGTTTTCTATTAAATTTAGAATTATATTTTTAAATCATATTACATTTTCTCCTATGATTATTATCATTTTCATTTTATTTGATCCTTCTAGTATTTCTCTTACTTTGAGAGCCCTGCATCTGTCCTCCCAACAGATGACTACCTAGTGAAACTGTCAACATAGAAAATTTTCCCCAGTGAGTTTAAAACCTAGCTAATAATATGTTTTCATTGCTTGAATTTATTTCTGGGTTTCTTACTCTGTCCCACACAGCTTTTGTATCTACTTAGGTCAGCATTATATTGTTCAACTATTATAGAATGTCTTTAATGTCTACTGAAAATAAGACATATTTTTACATACCTTTTTGTCTTCAGATTATCAGTACAAAAAAGTTAGTCAATTGCATGCATGTAAGTAGAAAATATGAACACAAATGCCACTTTTTCCTTAGGTCAATAAATTTTATGTCCTCTGGAACTTCTCCCTGAAAACTAGGAAAACAGCATATCAAGCCTATGAACACATACTAAGTAGTGACGCTTGCTCTTTCCTATGTCAGTCTATAGATTGAATGATAAAAAGGTGATGGGAAAAAACTTGATAAAAATGGAAATCTATTTTATGATACCTTCATAGGAATTGGTCATTTTTTTAAGGTGAATCAAAGTGTGCACCTACAAAGTGTGTACATGGTGGGGAGATTTGTATAACAGAGGAAAGGCATTGTTCTGAACATAAGCAGATGAATATTAAACATGACCCAATGTATACCATGTTATTTGGACACAGAGTAAAATCTATGTGGACAGATGTTCATCCCAATCACCCCTTTATTTTTACAGTGCTTTGAACAAGCATAAAATTTGCTCTAGTCAAATTTATGTGGCCTCCAGATCTTTTCATGTACAAAAGCATGTGGTAATCAATATGTGTGTGTTTGTGTGTGTGTGTGTGTGTGTACATGTGTGTGTGTATGTGTGTGTGTGTGTATATATATATGAACAATTGTCTAAGTAGCCAAAAAGGATTTATTATGGACTCAATTCTGTTGTGTAGTATTGCTACATAATACCTACCCTAAGGTTGAAGAAAATGTAATTCCTGACAAATTACTTCTCTGTGGTCATCATGGTATTTTATAAATGTAATTCAGTCTACATAAAAATCTCTATGAATCTCTTTATAGAGATCCATGGTTTCATAGTAAAACTCTGTCTCAAGAAAAAACCAAAGGGGGCCATATAAGTAATATTAATGCCCTTGTTGATTAAATGTAATTTAAGAGCTAGCTCTGTGGCCATGGAAACGGGTGAGCTAACTGCAGATCTTCACTTCTCCAGGCAAGTCCAAACATCACCCATCCTCATCCATAGCAGAGTGCCTGCTGAGCCTCCTTTCCTGTCCCCTCATGCCCTCAAAATCAGGGAATCCCACAGATCTTTCCTTCCAAACTTCTTTCCCTCCACACATTGCTTTGTGCTTGCTCTCAACTCAAGCAGGCATTTCCTGGGCAAACACAAGCCACTCCAGTCAGTGAGTTGGGTAAGCTAACTGCAGATCTTTACCTCTCCCTCAGTAACCATGCAACAGTAGACTTAAGAATGGCCACGCAGCTGAATCACAAGATAAAGACTTCAAAATATCTATTATGAATATGTTCAAGAACCTTAGAGAGAATATGAAGAAATCCATTAATGAAAGCACAAACAAGCAAACGAATGAAATGAAGAAAACTGTGCAAGATATGAAAAATGGAAACAAAATCATTAAAAACAAACAAACTGAGGAAAACCTAGAAATGAAAAATTTAGGAGTGAAAACAGGAACCTCATAGATAAGCCTCACCAACAGAATACAAGAGATAGTGAGTCTAGGACATTGAAGATAATATAGAAGATATAGATACCTTGATCAAAGAAAATGTTAAATCTAAAAAATAATCCATTTACAAAACACCCAGGAAATCTTGATCACTATAAAAAAGACCATATCTATGAATAATTGAAATAGAGAAAGGGGGAAAACCCAGCAGATCAAAGGCAAAGAGAAAATTTTCAATAAAATCATAGAAGAAAGTTTCCCTAACCTAGAAGGAGATGTCTATTAAAGTATAAGAAATATACAGAAAATCAAATAGACTGGGCCAAAAAAGAAATTTCCCAAAGCACATAAGAATCAATACACTAAATGGTCAGGACAAAGAAAAAAATGTTAAAGCAACACCAAAAAAAAAAAAAACCTGACTTTTCAATGGAGACTAAAATCAACAAGGGTCTGGACAGGCTGTTCTACAAACTCTAAGAGAACACAGAACACAGATGCCAGCCCAGACTACTATACCCAGCAAAATGTTCAATAACAGTAGATAGAGGGGAAAAAAGGACATTCTACAATAATACCAAAGTATCTGTTTAGACAAATCCAGCACTACAGAAGGTGCTAGGAAGAAAGTTTCAACCTGAAGAGGTTATCCTAACCAAAAAAAAAAAAAAAAAAAAAACACAAGGAATAATTTCAGATCAGCAAATTAAAAGAGGGGGAAAAACACACAACACAACAACAAAATAATGTGAATCAATAAACACTGATCATTAATAACACCCAACATTAATGGTCTCAAATACCCAATAAATAAACACAAATTAATAGAATGGATGTAAAAATTAGGATCCATCTTCCTATTGCATCCGAGAAACACTCCTTAATATCAAGGCTAGACATCACCTCATGGTAAAATGATGAAAAAAATATAAATATGAGCTAATGAACCTAAGAAGCAAGCCTTTGTGACCATTTTAATGTCTGACAAAATACACTTCAAACCAAGACTAATCCACAGAGCTAGGGAAGGACACTATACACTCCTCAAAGGAGACGTTGACCTAGAGGACATGGTAATTCTTATCATCTATCCTTCAAATACAAGGAAACCCAAGTTCATAAAAAGAAGCACTACTCCTCCCTGCAGTTCCTCCTGGGGGTTCCACAGGGTGCTTCAAATATACATAAAGACATTCCAACCCCTCCCCATGCAGCCAAGCTACTGTGACAGATGCTACAGGTACCAGCCAACCATCCCAGCTCCTTTCACCAGTTCTCCAACTCCCTCAGTGTTTTCCAAGCCAGGACTTTATTTGCTATTGTCTCAGTCAGTTGGCTCAGGCCCCCTACTGCTTCTTCAGAAACGGTCACTTCCATGGTCACACTGTTTCTTTCCAGTGAGGAGACTGAACACTCAGATTTTGAGAGCCATGAGAATGCTTGGGACTGCTTAACTTTTTACCTTGTTATTAGACACAGACAAGAGAACTGGATCCTCAGTAATGTTTCTGAGTTCATTGTCCTCCCCTTGCAATTAGTTTCCACCATTCTCTTTCCCAACATCCAAGCATATTTGTATGAAGTTGATCCAAAGACAAGTGAGTGAAATGTAACAGGAATGGGCTCAAGGTCAATGTCTGTCTCTGGTAAAGAAAGGTTGTCACCAAATCCACCTTACTACACACATTGTTCTTCCCTACGGATATGTATGTTCTCTCTCCCCTGCAGTGAACATCTGTGTGGCTATTCAATGAGTCAGCATATTCTCTTCCAAGAGTTCTGAATTATAGCACTGAGAACAGAAATTATCACATAGGAAGAAAGAAACTCTCTTACTTTTTACAAGTGTCTGTACATGACCAGATATGCTTAACCCTCCACACAAAGAGAAAGCAGGTAAATTATCCCTTACTGAGTTTGATAAATGGAAATATGGAGAAAGATAGGAAGGTACAATACATGCTACATTTTCTCTGTTTGCAGTGGAATTTTTATTTGTGTAAATCCTTGTCTTGGTGTACATCAGCCAGGTAGAGCAGCTTGAAAGAGGAAAAGTAGGAAAGATTATCATAAAGGGGCTATGTTGGCAAAACCTGGCTGGAGAGATGGCTTGGTGAGCTAAGTAGCTGTATAAAAATCATGAGGACTTTAGTTTAGATCCCAACATGCACAGATGCATGTGCAACTCAGAACATCTGTTATCCTCGTACACAGAAGCAGAGATAGGAAATTTTCCAGTTTACTGGCCAGACAGTCTTCCCGATTTGGTAAGATTCAATGAAGAGACTGTCTCACATGAGGTGAAGAGCAATAAATACCCATCATCTACCTTCATGCCCAGTCTCACACATGTGCATACACATATAACACATACACACATTGCAGGGAGGCTGGGGATGAATCTTCTTAGTAGAATTCTAGTGACAAATAACATCTCCATGCACAAAAATATATGTGACCAGCATTCTGTTTGAGCAAATAGGTTATTATAAGTACTCACACAAGAAAGATATAATTAGTAATGCTAAGTCACCCCCAGGGACATGGCATGCTCAACTGGAGTTATTGATGATTCTAACCCAGGTTATCAGGATGGGTATTGGGCTCAGCAGGATTCATGTGTGAACTATAGTCCTTGTAGGTGCAGATCACCTCCATCCATTTACATAATTTGATTAATGAATATATTCACATACTAGTAACGTCATCAAGACATAAATAGTTCATTATTTGCCCTAGTGCTGGGATTAGGCCCTGAGCACCACATGCTTTGGGATGCCTGCACGACTAAGTTGCCTCACCAGACCCAGAGTTTGTTCTTTTATTAACACAGAAGCTGGGTGTGGTGGTCAATGCCTTTAAGCTCAGCATTGAAAAGGCAGAAGCAAACAGATCTCTGTGACTTTGAGGCCAGCCTGGTCTACAAAGCAAGTTCCAGGCCAGTCCAGGATATATACCAGATTCTGTCTCAAAAATGACATTGACAACAAACAGGAAATAGGCTAGGGAAATGGCTCTCGATTGGTAAAGTCACTGCCATATCAGCAAGAGAATCAGAGTTTGAAAGACCCCCGGAGCGGGGAGACCCTCACTTCTTCCTTCTCAACCACAGTCAGATGAAGGAGAGCAGATTCCACTTCACTCCTCCTTCCCAAGGGGACACCAAAGACAAATGAAGGCAAAAATAATAGTTAAGTCAAAGGTGCCTTCTGGAGGCCAGCCAATATCAAACGCTGGCCACTCCAAGGAGCAAAAAGTCTGTCACGGTATAAATTGTGTGCTCTAGCAGTCCAGTGGTCTAAAGTCAAACTCAGGAGTCCCATCGTCAAAGTCACAAGTAACACAAAACAAAGACCTAAAACACACAGACAAAGACCACTTTAGAAATACAGACAGCTGGGAGGACGAGTCTCTTCTCCAGTACAGGAGAATCACCAAGTCCTCACCGGCACCCAGATGGGAATCTCCCAGGCGTCCCTGGGGTTCCTCCAGACCTCCTGGGACGTCTCCCAGGGCAGCACAATTGGTGAGCCCCTGGCACGTCTACCGCTCACACTCGTGTCTCTTCTGAGACACGAGCCTCCCTTCTCAGCCCCAGACGGGAACGACTGCAAAACCAGAAATCCAGAACTCGAGAGCAAATACAGACCCAGAGTAGCAAATACAGACCCAGAGTTTAGCCGGCACAAAACACAAGGACACAGACAAAGACACAGATGCTATCTCACCTCCAAGTGGGTCTTCGGAGACAAGGGTGGTCGCTCATCCCGGACGAGCCCCCAAATGAAAGACCCCCGGAGGGGGGAGACCCTCACTCAAGTCTCAGGATGATGCGACCCCCCAAGAACTCACGTGAGACCGTCCTTGCTGTAATAAACATGAGGTTTATTGATAGGAACCAGTGCACTGGGGTCAAGACTTATATCCCACGCAGGGGCAGTGGAGTTCGACCCCCAGTAACTAAGACAAGGGGAATTTAAAGGAAGAAACCTCAACCCAAGCGGGTAGGGAGGGCGTCATTGGAAAGTGTCGAGAATACCAGTGAAATATCACAAGGAGGAGCTTCCTGTTTCTCAAGATTATTTACTTTATGGTCCATCAGTTCCTGGGAGTAGCTTCCTGCTTCTCAAGATTATTCTTTAAGATTTTAATCTAACTTTATGGTCAGCTAGTACAGGTAGAGGGCAGGGTCTGGAATTTGAGGTATTTAGGGCTTTTTTAAACTTCTGACTTCTTAGCTGCATTTTTTATTCTTTCAAGTTCAGGTCCCCAGAACCCACATAAAAAGCTCGATACAAACAAACAAATGGACACAGAAACAGGAAACACAATTTGGTAAAGGCAGACAACAGGGAAGTGAAAGCAACTGCAACATGATGACCTATACTATGAGTCTTGGCTGTCTTCTGCTCATTACTGCTGCATGCTTTTGCTGTTGCCAGCATGCTAAATTAATCATGAAGCATGCTTCATGCTATACCAACATTCCTATGGGTGTTGATTACTGTAATATCATGGGACTTTTGCCTAGAGATTCCACTTTATTGCTATTCACATGTATATGCTTCATTTTCACTGTCCCAAGGCTGATAAACTGAAAGAACGCCCAGCCCCCACTAACCGCCATTACAGAACTAGCCATCCTCCCTTGATATTTAAATTCATCTATTAGTCTTCGATCACAAGCCCAAGCATGCTTGTTGTCCTTGCACTACCACAAAGAGTAACTCTGAAATAATTTAGCAAGAGAAAATGAGGAAAGATAATTTTGGACCATGAGAAATATACGCTGAATTCCCTAGAGTAAGAGACTCCAAGATCTATACCTTGAGTAACAATCCCAAGAAACCTAGAGGAGAGAAACTCTGTAGGACAGAATGTCACTTGTAAGAGAGATTGTGAGAATTGAGAAAATGCTAACAATGGATAGAGAGAAAAGAGAGGAGACGGCAGTTGAAGACTGCAGCATTTACCCTTGTGTGGCTGTGATAAAACACCATGGCATAAACAACTGAAAGGGTGGGTTTTGGCAGGATGCATGGGAGCAGATGGCAGGAATGTTGAGAGAAGCAGGAAACCGAGCAATCACATGTTCAACCACATGAAGCAGAGAGAACAAACTGGAAGTTGGGTGAGGCTATAAATTCCCACAGCCAACCTTCAGGGATGAACATCCTCCAGCATGGCTGCACTGTCACCCCCAACAGCACCACCAATGGGGGACTAAATGTCCAAGTTACAGGGTTCAGTTCTCATTCGAGCCACCACAAAGCTAATTCCAAACTCTCAGCTTAAGTTCCAAAGACATAAAGCTAAACGTAGGAAGGTGGCAATAATAAACACAATGGAATAAGATTTCTGTGCATCATCCAGGTAAATGGATTTCTTCTCTCCTACTACACAAAAAGGAATACCATGTAAACCATGTGATGTTGTGTTTACATGTGAAATATCCCCATCGGCTCATGGGTTTGCACATGTAGTCTCCAGGTGATGGTGTTGTTGGAATGATGATGGAAGGGAATCATTATTAGAGAAAATACATCACTGGGGAGGTGGGCCCTAAGACATTATATCTGACATCACTTCCTGTTCCTTGAAGCATCACCCTGCTTCAAGGCTGCTGGTGTAATGTAATTGGCTGGTCTTATGTTCCTGCCGCGATGCCTTCTGCCAGGATGAACTCTAACCTCTCTGGCACTGTAATGAAAATAAACTCCCCCTTTAAGTTGCTTTTGCCAGAGTGTTTTACCCAGTAACAGAAATGAAACTAATACAGATGCCAAACTGGAATTAAATTTCAGATCATCAGCAAACAACTGTCTAATATATGTATGACATGTTTAATACTAAGGATCTGCTCTACTGTGTATCTATAGTAATCAAGACAGTGTGGTGAACTTGCTGACACACATGTGCCAATGGAACAGAATGGGGAGCCACACAACTCTGTCCAAGAGACGTTGGATGGGAAAGGAAGAAAGCCATTAGATAAGGACACTTATCTTTGAAAATGCGTAACTGGACGTTTTTATCTCAACCTCATATTTCATACATATCCAGTTAAAAGCATAGGTTATACATGTAAAACACAAGGCTACTAGAGGACAATACAGCAGAAAAATTGTCAGGACAGAGGGAGCTCCAATCAAAATACTAGCAATAAAAGAAAATCATATATTAGACTTCATCAAAATTTATGAGCTTTACCTTATCAAATACCATGTGCTGTGGTTAAATATATAAGCTATCAAGTAGCAGCAATATCCTGACAAGTGTCGGAGATAGGGCTGATGCCAGCTATGGTGGTTTGAATAGAAGATGTCCTCCGTTTGCTCAAGTATTTGAACACTTGGTCTCCAAATTGGTGGAGGTGTTTGGAGAGGTTACAGCTGAAAGGACACCTTGCAGAAGGAGTCTTCCACTGCAGGAAAAGCAGGCTTTGGGAATTTAGAGCTTCATCCTCCCACCTCTTTCTCTCTCATAACTAGATGGAAAATGGAATCAGCAAATCTGCTTCTGCATCCATACAATCAATGCCTTCCCTGCTATGAGGGACCCTGGCTGTTTCATATCTATCGATATGCTAAAAAAAAACCTCTTTCCTTGAGATTTTAGTCCAAATGTTTGATCATAACAGTGTAATTAATACACTAATAATATATTTTTGAATCTTAATATTTGACAGCAGTAAAGCAAGCAACTTTGTAAGCATATATTATTTTTATGATTTCAGTAAGGCTTTGGCCTCCCATCTAACCCACCACCCACCAAAGGCAGTGGGAAAGAAAAGTTATTAGAATATGGGAGGACTGTATCCTAAATGGGACCTATTTAGAAATAGTTCTTTGGAGCATTTCCAATCTCTATTGTTAGTCCAGTTCACTCAGCAGACGCCACACATGAGTCAGCATGGGCAGCTCAATACAGAAGACATTTTGAGGCTTGCCAATGGTGTAGACCACAGGAGCAGCAAGAGGCCACAGAACCTCTCATGAAGTTCTTGGGCGAGTTTTTCTATATGATGTCACCACAAGCAAATCTCAACACGATGTAAAGTGAACCAATACATTCATGTAGTCATTGAAGACTAGTGAGGAGAAGCAAGGCAGACCAATGCTCACACTGCCACTGTCTGTGGGGTTGTATTTATATTCATGCTAAACATCACGTGTCCTTTCCTGTGTCTGCTATAGCATACCATCCTTTCTCCTGTGCCTGCTTCAGCAAACCACCCTTTTACCTGTGTGCCCCAGCAAAACATCATTTGTTGTACCTAACTTTCTAAAGAAACCAGAAGTTTCCACTTCATAGCTTGATGACAGAATTGGAAAATGAATCGTATGACGTTCATTCTAGAGAAGTAAAACCTTACACCCACATAAGAGCCTGGATTTGACAGGCCATGGCAGCTATGTATGAAACAGCTAAAACCTAGAAACCACAAGGATGTCCTTCCATTGGTAAATGTTTAAATAATGCATATCCTGGGATGGAATATTACTCGGAACAAAATAGAAAGCTACCGATACATGAAGTAACAAGAGTGGAACTTAAGGATACGATATTAAGGATATGATATTAAGGAAACAAACTGATCTAAAGCGACGGCACATAGGATGTGAAAGACCCATCACATTATAAAATCACAGTAATGGAGGGAAGATACGTGGCCAAGTGTTAGGAAAGATGTATGTGACTTGAGGAAGAGTCATCACAGTGTGCCTTTGTGGTGAAGAACAGTTCTGGAGAACAGAGTGTGTCTCAGTTGGTAGAATACTTGCCTGATATTCACTAAGCCCTGGGGGGGGGGGGGGTCCCAGCAAGAGAAGACATACAGGTCATTGCCATTGCTCGTGCTGGCCTCTCATAACTAGATAGCAAATCCCACTTGCTGAGATGCAACACTTTTAATGCAGAATATAAAGACATCAAACTAAAAGGGAACCACAAGCTATGTCCCTGTGGGCTGGCTTTCACGGTGCCTGAAATTGCTATGCAATTCAGTGAGGATCAGGGGACCATCAGTGGTCTTACTCAGTAGTGTAACTTCTGTACTACAATCTCCAATTTGCCAAGCAAGATATTCCCACTAGTACAATAGTGGGTATTCTGTTAGGAGGATAACCAAGACTTTCCGACTTAATTTGGGCTCACTCCACAGAATTCATGCTGGTTACTGTAAACCTGGGCCAAAGCCTACGGGTCTAGAGGTGAGCCTACTAGTGTTTTACCAAAAAGGATGTGTCAAACTTTCTTCTGAATATGTTTATATATGTGTGGATCTCAGCCTTTTCAGAGAAGCTTCTTGTCGAAGTGGTCAGCTATGGTAATGGGTACAAGACAAGCCTTTTGACACCCAGCATGGATTTCGGAAGAACTCACACAGGCCCACCATTCTTTCATTAGACCTTTTCAGTTAATGACTGCTGAGAAAACGGAAGCCATTTTTCTTGTCTAGACTTTATGTTTGACACAAAGAGATAGAGATACAGTTCTTATTCTTGAGCGTGGCAAAGACAATTCTCTTTTGACCAGAATGTCACATACTTATTGAATCTGTGCAAACTTCTTACCCCCACCCCAAATAAGTACCGTTATTAACAATTTTGCTTTCTTCTATGTGTTTCATTCATATATATATATATATGAAAATTTTAAAAACAAAATCATTTTATATAGAAATCATAAGACTTTTATTAAAGTTTTAAAAACTAGGAATCACTTGTTTTGAGGGAAATATTTAGCACTAAATGCTTACAAATGGCATTTAAAGTGAAATCGAGCTTGTTGACATTCATGTTATTACAGACCCATCACCTATCTACATTTCTGTCATGCAGTATAAACCTATGACTGGTGATAAACAAAATGGTCTTTAGGAAATGGAAGCTTGAAGCATTTATATTTCATCAATTTACAGTTGGAAAATTAATATTTTTCTGAAACAAAAAAATGATAACAAATAGGAGTAACTGGGAACAGAGTGGACATTCCTACTGTCATTTTTTTTGTACGTGTTTTCTGCATGCATCTAGTACCAAATATATCAGAACCAAATGTAACACGGTAAGAGATATGCAGACATGTAAATTCACATGTAAGCTGCAGATGGATACACAGTAGTGTACTAATAATTTTTATTAGATATTTTATTTATGTACATTTCAAATGTTATCTCCTTTCTCAGTTTCCCCTTTGCAAACCCCCTATCCCATCCCACCTCTATTTTTGATCCCAGAAAGTAGAGCAATTGGAAAAGGGGTCCTAGAAGAAGTTTTATTTTTTTTGTATATTCACTTCTCCTCTAACAAACATGTATTTGTGTTTCGTGTGCATAATTAAATGAATATATGTTTAAAAACTGAGCAATGTGTTAAAGAAACTATTTGTTATATTCATATGGACCTTGTCTTGCAATGTTATAATGACTGTGATGGTTTGAGTGTAGTTTCTTCTCCAAGGCTTTCTGTGATTTAGCTTGATCCCCAGTGCACTTTGAAAGAAGGGGTCTGGTGGAAAGTTGTTAGGTCATTTAGAGTGCTTCCCTTCAATGGTAATTGTCATGGGGCCTCCAATTCTCATGACAAGTGTTATAAGAAACCTGCCATGGTTATTTTAAATTGTCACCTTGAAAATCTAGAAATTAACTGGGAAAGGAATCTTGTTGAAAGTCATCTCCGTTGGGTTGACCTGTTGGCATGTCTGTGGAAGCTGATTTTTAATACTTTAATATATTCACTGTGGGCAGCACTATTTCACTGGCAGAGGCTACTGGACTCTCTAAGAGCAGAGAACAGAAGCTGAGCACTGGTGTGAGTGTATTCTCTCTCTCTCTCTCTCTCTCTCTCTCTGTATGTGTGTGTGTGTGTGTATCTCTCTCTGTGTGTGTGTTTGTGTGTGTGTATCTCTGTGTGTGTGTTTGTGTGTTTGTGTGTGTGTGTGTGTGTATCTCGCTCTTGTGCTCTCTCACTCTCCCACTCTGCTCTTAATTATGGAAAAGACTTATTGATTCAAGTTTCTGCCATCTTGACTTCACTACAACAATGGACTGAAATTTAAATTATAAGCCGAATAAACCCTGTCTCTTTGAAACTGCCCTTGTCAGAGTATTTTATCACAGCACCAGGGAAAGAAGCTAATGAGTCTAGATTCTAAGTCATTCTCTGGCCTTGACCTCTTCCTACACAAAAGGCTGCTATTATAATCCCATGCCTCCCTTCTTTTTCTTATTGCTAGTTCTTTGAGAATTTGTGTCTTAATCTTATTTATCCTTTTTCCCAACTTTCCCTAGATCCAGCTGCCTTACCTCATCACCCAACTTTGCACTTTTTGTTTTGTTTTCTGATCAACTTTAATTTGTGCTTCTCAACTATTGTTAGACATGTGGCCTTACAATGAGACACAATTGTCTAACCTGAGGCCAGGCTCTTATAGAAAATAGACACTTCCTCTCTAAGCAAATAACAATTGTCAATAAGTGCACAGCTAGAGAAGGGATTGTGTGACCAGCTCACATCTTGCTTGGCTTTTGTCTGGCATGAGCTTGCACAGATGTGCATGCTACCACAGTGAATTCATATGAGCAGCTGCCCTGCTGTGTACAGGAGTGCTGGTCCCTTGTAGTCAACTACCATCTTGTCTCTATTCTCTTTTCACTCACTCTTCTACGATGGTCCCCAAGCCTTTGGAGGAAAGAATGGAATGTATTGCTCGATTTAGGGTTGATCTTTCTCCATTCTCTTATTCTTTGCATGTTCATCAGTTGTGAGTCTCTGTGCTAAACTAATCACCAAATGTTGTAAGTAGAAGCTTTTCTGATCAGGGTTGAGAGATTCATTATCTATAGGTAAAATTATAAGTCACTAGGAGTTAGTTTAATACTATGTCCATTTAATAAAATAATAGTTTTACCTTCTCCCCTAGGGCCTAGGACCTGTCAAAGCACAGATTTCATGACCCAATTGTGGTGTTGAGCATGGGCTTAAAATTGTGGAGTGAGACTGAAGTCCGATCAGAAAGTGGTTGGTACTTCCATAACATCCATGATGCTACTGCATGAGTAAGCATGTCTTGTCAGGCCAGTAATTATTGTGGCTTCATGGCTGGGTGATAGTGATGGTTGCTTTTCTTCTCTGATGGCCTGAATGTGCCTGTTAGCACTGTAAATCTACACATTGAGATGAAGCTTCTTTCCAGAATATTTCTCCACATTCTATGATTCAAGTATGTGGTGCTTCAGGGAATAGATTCTTAAGGGATATGCCATGCAATCTCTAGAATCCTAAGCTAAATGAACTGGTTTTTCTTTGTAAATTTAGCCCATCAGAGGCACTTTGTTGTACTAATGCCAAGAGATTAAAATTAATTCTCTAAACTATGCACAGCAGATTAAAGGCAATTGAAAGCTGATACTCCTCTAATGAAAAAGCTGACTCTTCCCCTTCTTACTAAACAGGCTGACCCATGAGTGCATCCTCTATTTCTGAGACCAGTCTTTAAAGGGATAGTCTAAAGTAGAAATATTTGGTTTCAGTGGAGACTCAGTTGTGTCATGTGATTTTTTTTCTGGAAACTGCCTTATTAGAGGATGTTTTGTTAACAGACATGTGGCGTTTTTCTGGAAGCTTCGTGGAAAACGAGTATGTGTCATTTTGCTAGAGTAGACACTTGAGAGAACACATGATGTTTGGAAAGGGTAGAACAGACAATGAACAATGCTATGTGGAATTGGTTCGCCTTACCACGCTTTGCTGGTCTTCATTGGGCTTGGATGATGACACTGTAGCATTGGTTTGTCTTGCCTTCTTCACTGGTCATTGTTTCCTGGTTGTGACTTCATAAACAGAAAGACTCTTCTGAATAGAGTTGCCATTGCTGATTCAAGAATGGTGTTCGCAAGTGGCCTGAGATGTCACTGCTGATATCCTGATGATAAAAATTGGATTTACCCTAAATGTACTTTTCCTAAACAGGTCCACATTCTCCTTTGCCTTGTTAACCTTTTCTTTTCACTAATTCTGGTGAGTGGTGGGCTAGAAGGGAGGGTAAAGCATTTAAGTTCCCTTATTAAAGTAGGTTTGGAAAACTCTAAGCCAACAATGGTCAGCCTCCTCCTTTGTCTGATGGAGCCCTGTGTTGCTACGCAAGGGAAACAACTCTCTATATATGCTGCCACACTGTCAGAAATTCACGTCACTAAAATCCTGAGATTGTGAGGTACCACATAGTAAAACAAACAAAAAAAAGAAACAAAGAAAGAGAGAAAACAAGTCTCACGAAAGAATTAGCTTGGAGAGAGAAGAAAATGACATAGATTCCCTTGGGAATGACAATAGACCACCATTTAAAAAAACCCAAACCTGATACTTTAGACCCACAAAATTGTGAGTTGAAGAAAAATGGTTTTCAAGTCTGTGAGGTTAAAGTTAATTGGATATATAGTTATAGATAAACAAAATAATTTGTTTATTATAGCAAACATACTTCTCTAGTTTTCTTATTTACATTTTGAAGTTTCCCATAGTAATCATACAATTGTTGGGTATGGAAGTATATTGTAAACTAGGAAGACTATTTTGGTTTAAGTGAAAAGCTTAAGGGAAAGATGGAACGGTGTCCAGCAGAAATGCACTCTACAAAAACGAACAGTGAACTTGTAGGTATATCCCTATGCCTGTTGATGGGCCTCTTGGCTAGAGAAACAAGAAGAAATCAAGGACTAAGCTCGGTGTGAGTGGAAAGTTCTAGATGTGGAACTCGTCGTCTGCAACTCTCTTTTCCCTGGGGACATGCTGAATGTCAGAGAATCTGAATCTCTACTTGAGGACAACCAAGCCGCTAAGGCTTTTAGCAGAGCAATGGGACAGGATTGTAAAGCTGCAAGCGTTGTAGGGCCTTGGCATAATCGCTTGCGGTCAAACGTTGAAGTCAAGTGGGTCTGGTGGGGCTTTAGAGTTAAACTAAAAATAGGTTGGAAATCAGATAATTTTCTGCACTCTCCTGGTAAGAGAGGAAGAGAAGGAGGGAGGGAGAGAGGGAGGAAGAGAGAGAGAGAGAGAGAGAGAGAGAGAGAGAGAGAGAGAGAGAGAGAGAGAATATCTCACCAACATAAAGTAGCTCTGGTCAGTTGTTTGGAGACCATAGCTGAAGTAATAAATAAAACCATCTATAGCTTCGTTCACCTGGAATTTTGCCTGTTCTGAGCAAAAGACTGGATTTTAAAACTGAAAATACTCAGAAACTAGAGTACACATTAATGGTCTGAATAGAACAAAAGCACAGCTATGTGGCTAACTCTTCCAAACTGAAATACTCTGCCAAGGAAACTTGGGAGGATAAAGGCTTCTCATGAAACTGGGAAAGGTGAAGAGATGAACCAAGCACATATAAGAAACATCAGAAAGTAACAGATTCAAGAGGTCCTTCCAAAAGATACACAGCCAGTAGACAGTCACTGGGGAATAAAAGAACATCTTCAGCAGAACAGCCTGAGCCTTATGAAGGAGCTCCAGGGATTCAGGCTTTATCAGTCATCATCCATACTGGATGGGCTTTTTGGTGAGGCAGCAGCATTTGAGTCAACCATGCTCCCATAAGTTAATTCCGTACCTGTGTATCTCTAATAAGTCCAAGGAACTCATGGTTCACCAAACTAGATTCGAGTGGATTTGTTTCTTGGCCCACAAGGCCTCAATGCTACCCAAAGAATTACAGACAACTGAGAAAAGCTGAGAGCATGAGAGGCGGTCCTCCCCAGAGAAAATCACCAGTTAGTTAACCAGTGCCAGACGGTCAGCCTTGAAAATATACATGCAAGTAACATTGTATGCACTTGATGAGTTACATTTAGGAATATATATGTATCTGAAAACACATGCATGTGTACAGTAACAATTAATAAAATTCAGAGGCCATAATTTGGAGCAGATCAGGGAAAGGCATATGGGAGAGTTTAGAGAGAAGAAAGGGAAGAGAGACACACTATAATCAATGTTGCTGATGCAGGACTTGAATTCCAGCACCTGGGAGGCAGAGGCACGTAGATCTCTGCGGGTTGGAGGCCAGTCTGGTCTACAGGGCTACAGAGAGACTCTGTCTCAAAACGCACACACACAGACACACACACACACACAGACACAGACACACACACACACAGACACACACACACACACACAGACACACAGACACACACACACACAGACACACACACACACACACACAGACACAGACACACACAGACACAGACACACCACAGAGAGAGAGAGAGAGAGAGAGAGAGAGAGAGAGAGAGAGAGAGAGAAGAGAAAAGTACCTTCATATTTGGAGTCTGTGAAATAATTAGACGTAAACATTTTTCAAGAAACTATTTAAGAAAACTGGAGTGCTGACTCAGGTTAGGAGCTCGTTCTACAGTTTCAGAGGACCCTAGTTCAGTTCCGAGACCTCACATCAGGCAGCTCATAACAACCTGCAACTCTAAGTTACAGGGAAGCCAATGCCTTCTTCTGACCTCTACAGGCAACTGTATATCTGTGAGTTACATACATATATGCATGCATACATACATACATACATACATACATACATACATAATTCATTATACATACATACACATACCACACACACCGCATACACTACATAGACACACATGCACATACATATACCCCACACACAAATACACATGCATGACACACACACACACACACACACACACACACACTCACACGAGTGCGTGTGTGTGCACTGACATAAAAATTAAAAGGAAATGATTAAAGATTCTTCCCTCTATATTTATGTACATATAATGCTAAACAAATAAACTTTTAAATGAATTGAAAATTTTAATAAGAAATCAGTCATTTGTCAACATTTTAAAGGATGTAGAGACACACATCCTCTCAGAGCTAATATTTGTTGTGAGAAAAAATAGTATATTCCTTGTATTAAATTTTAATAATATGATTCCACAAAAATTAGGGAGGTTAGTTGAAGTAGTTGAAAGTAAGTTAAATATTAATTATGTCATTTGAAATCATTTTCTGTTTCAATTAGTCAATTTGTAGAAATCTTTTTGTTTCAAATAGCCCATTTGTAGTTTTAAAAAATGTACAGGGAGATAGGTTCTCTGAGCAAAATCCTTATTATCCAAGAACATTTTAAGGCAGAAACTTTTCTCATGTTTAGTTCATGGTCAAGTCCACAACCAGTCTTAATTTATTCACCCCCTACACAGCACAGCTGCTTGATGAGCCTAGGACATCAGGAGCCAAATGCTTTGGATCGAAAAATGAATCGGGATATTAAGATGGGGGGATTTTTCTATCCCCTCCCTAAGCCTTTCTTGTAGACTCTGCTGGCTCAACAAAACAAGAGGATAGAAAGCTCTTCCTGTCTTGATGTCAGAAAATTTATGACTCTCGGTGGTTGTAATAATACATCAGGTTGAACTGCCAGGGAAGCAGGCCTAAGCTAGGGACGGAGCAAACAGTGTATTTCAGACTGCTGCAGGGACTTGAATTTAAACCTCACCTAACCAGGCCTATAAAGAGTCATCATGCGGGTCTGAACGGGCTGCTGTGCTTATGAAATGTAACATGCACCAGAAGAGTGACGAACGACACAAAGAGCAGCACCAGGCACACTGCAGGCAGACAGCGTAGCACACCCCTTGCGTAGCCCTAATGCATCAGGGAATCTGACTACTGAAGTATGAGCCGTGGCGGTGTTCTTGCCGGCATCGTCTAGAAAGTCGAGTGTAAGCCGCTCACAGAGAGCAGAGTGGCCCTCCGCCTAGGATAAGTGTCTGCTCTACCATGTGTGGCTGTGTAAGTAGTGAAGTTAAACCTTCCGCTCAATTCCGGGTATGTCTCCCCCTCGGCAATATCAAGTCATTACTCCAAACACTTCCAGCCACAGAAAGCCTAAGCCTGTATGTTGATATGTTAAGAGAATGCCAGGCTGAGCAGAGTTCTCTTCCGATGTTACCAGAACACATGGTGCCCGCATTGCTTCATCTCTGGCAAATCCAGCATTTGTGTGGTTTCAGGGTCAGGGAGAATTACAGAAGGGAGAATTTGCAAGATAAGCTTTATTCTTTACAGTCACTGGCTACTTAACCGTATTGGTTATTACCAGACATTCGCGCATGCTCTTCATGTAGGATTCTCAGAGACACAATAGGCGTGAATGTGTGTATATGCAGCTATAGAAACCCTGAAGTCAGGCGCTGGCAGAAGACTTGTGAAAACCAGTTTGTGAACAAAAAATTTCTTCAGAATGAGAACTCTGAACAACTAAGTAATCTCGTTTCTTAAATTTCGCTCCGCATCAGCTTTTACTTACATCAGAACTTATTATTCTCCACAGATCTCATTGTATGGTCATTACAACCATAGGTTTCAGCACTTAGGGCAAGCACTGTCTTACCCCTTCCAAAATTTCTCAGAATAGCAGGTTGATTTCTATGAGGCCATAATGAACGAGCATTCATTCCGTGCTAATACATAAAATTTAAAATAAGGATCAATTAAGTATCTTAAAGTTAATATAAGTAAGCTAATTAAAATAAATTCTCAAGGGCAAGAGAAAAGCAGAGCACAGAAGAAGAGTGTGAGACACTGGGTATTGTATAATGGCATTGAGGAAATCCCAGGGATAGCCTAGTATCAAGGAACCTGCTCTTGGCTTTATACATCCCTCCTGTGAGGAATTTTATCAGGCACTTCCTGGTGAAAGTGGAGACTAACAAGGCCAGTTTAAATGCTGTTCAGTGCAAATGCGGTGCTTGCCAATTTGTCCTTAAAGTGACTTACCAGGAAAAGCCTATTTAACATCTCATATATATGCAATGGGTTGTCCGTGTGCTTAAAAGTATGTGATGTACATCCTTTTCCAGATGTCAGTCAAGTTAAGGGTCTATCCTATCCATACTTCTGGGGATTGGTTCTTCTCTTCACCCAAATTCATAAAAGAACTCCCTAACACCCTCACCTGTGGGAGGGGGTTGGGGGGACAACCTCAAGGTTCGAGCCACATCCTTCCTCCTGGACCTCTGGTCCTGTCCTGTGGCACGTGCACTCTGCTTTCTTCCTCGCCTTCAGTAATCTTTACTTTTGGTATGACTGCTGGTGTGTATGTGCGCGTGAGTCTTGTCCAGTTCATTGTTCAAGACACAAAGAACATAAACATTGCATCCAAGGACACCTTGAGCCCTGGAAGTAAAAAAGAATAGTAAGTGTGGGTAACTTATAAGATCACATCAGTTCTCAGATTGTGGATAGTTTTTCTATGATCAAAAAACGCTCTTTTAGAGACCCAGTAACTTTGTCCTCATGATGTAAGGTTGTATATAATCAGATTATGAATGTCCCTAGTGATTCTGCAAGCCTTGGATTGGCTTCGGGAATGGGTTTGCTGGATCGTCTTCTCTAGAATTCAACAGGAGAGCTCTTAGTCTCAAGATATCCATCCATCCATCTGTCCATCATCATCTATCTACCTACACATACATATATACATCAGCAGACTCATACACATGCATTTATATCCTTCAGTGTTTCGAAAATACCAAAGCACTCACCAAGCAACACCAATGAATCATGATCATATGTACAAAACAACATCTTCTTCCAACATCCCCAAAGACAGAAATAGTTAAGTATTAAGATTTATTTCAGGAATTTCAAGATATAATACAATACAGATGTTCAGATATAGACACCATTACCATTGGGTTCTACAGTGACATTATGTTTTATTTATACAATATAGCAACATTTGGACAAATTTTGATTTATAAATATGGAAATGATGGTAAATACCCCAACAAGAGTTCTGGTCATAAATTTCCAAAAACTAAGTTTGCAACAATTCTAGATTTTTTTCCATTTTGGTTTATTTGTTTGTGTATTTTGTTGTTTTGTTTTGGGTTTTTTATTTTTAGGACTCAAAAGCAAAGGGGTTTTGACTATAAATGTTTCAGTATCAGTCTTAGACTGGGATGATTGACAACTGGTTGCTGAGTCATTTTCTCTAGCAAAATTTCCTGGTTTATAACACATGTGTCAAATGTTTCCATTCAGGGAGGAAAAGTATGAAGAGACGATGTGTAAGTGAGCAATCTATCTCTTGGGACACCGTGACCCCTCTATGTATCTTCTTGTCACCTCTCGAAACTGCTATTCAGAGACACTGCAGACAGAATTAATTCTGTAAGGCTGTCCTTTTGCAAGTGAAATTTATAATGGCAATGGAAATCTACTCCAGCAGATACTGAGAAGATGCTAACGGATTTCACTGCCCTGTAGCTTCCCTTCTAACTAGAAAAGATCCTTTCTAAGGAAGACAAAATGGCGGCTCTAATACTTTGCCCGGACAGGGATTAACATAGGTGGCCTTCCCCTAAAACACTTCACAGTATAGCAAGGTAGGTCTGGCAGCAGTAAGCATGCTCAGTCTTCCCTTTTCTGCAGCCACTTCCCTTTCTCCCATAAGCCCAAGTCCCTATCCCTTTCTTCAGCTCGGTGTAGTCTGTATCCTCTGTAACTCCTCGGGGTCTTCATGTTTGTACCATGCCTTCTCTTTGTGCATTGTTATGTTTGGTCCCCATTAATCAAGGTGTCTACAGGTTATTTTAGGAACTAAAATTCCCTTCTGAAGGGAAAGGGGGTATTTTAAAGCTTTTCTACATCCTAGTCACGGTCCTAGACCCATGCACATGCCGAAGCCCAAGACGAAGGTTGGGAACCCAGCTTCTTCCTGCTGCTCCTCTCGAATCAGTCAGGGAGAGCGGTACTGAGCAGAGTTCGGATTCCTCCACCCCTAGGGTGTGGCGAGGAAAGGAAACTAGAGGTGGTAATGACTTTGTTCCCCTCTCCCTCTACCCTAACTGCCTTCGAGATCCTGCCTCTTCCCATCTAGCTATAATTTGCTCTTCCCTTCTGTCTACAAACGTCTTCATTTAAGTGTTTGTCCCCAAGCACAGAAACTTGTGAAGAGAATCACAAGAACTGTGGGGATTGAACATGCTCACTGCCATTCAGGTTTCTATTCGGGACAGTTATTCCAGTTCATCTAATTAACGCTGGGATCATCTTATGGTTTTCAAGTTTCCTGCACCTCTCCTGCCCTGAATCCCCAATTTCCTTCTTGACGTTCCTGCTTGTACAATGCACTCTCATTTCAAACCAAAACTGAAAACTCGCAAAACCTGGCTTCCCTCCAGTCTTCTCTCTCTACACCCAAGGAGACTTAAAACCCTGGAGGCATCTAAGACTCTGGTACTTCATTTGCCGCCATACAAGGAACCATGACTAAGGCCTACCAGCTCTTTACACAGAATAACACACCTCCTTTCTCTTCCAGCCAGTTCTAAACTCAGAGCCCTCTCAGCTCATCCTTGAACTACTGTGGTGCTCCTGGAAGACGGAAGATTTGATCGCTCCTCAGCCTGTGCACACCAAGGCATACATAGCTGAGGACGAAATTTGCTGAGGCATTTTCTGCAGCTACCCTTGGTGCACTTGTAAAGTACAGTACTACCAAGAGCTGGGAAGGCACCTTTTCGTCTGCTTGCAATCACTCTCACAAATCCAGTTGTTTTTCCACTTTGGTCTTTCAATCCCACCCTATGACTTTTCTACAATACTACTTTATTCCCTGCTCCCAGATCATGACACTGACCTGTCAGCACCCCCCACACCTCTTGCAGATTCTTTAGACTGAAATGTGACTTCATTCATTCAAGTTCTAGCTCATGGGCCCTTTGTCTTGGCAGGTAGGACCTAGGGCCATAATAATTACAGAATAGACTTCTGAGCATCCTCAAATACCTAATTTTCTGTTTTCCTTTCATAAGAACAATTAAATTGAATATGCATGAGATCAGTTATTTCTAAAGAGTTGGCTTTATGCTCTGAGTTCCTATATAGCAAATCATAGCCATATTTAGTATACAAACAGAAGCTAAACTTAGGTGTATACACTGTGATAAATATCCAAGTTTCATTCATAGGAATCCAACTGACCAGTGTTGGTATTCTGTCTAAGCTCCACCCCCACAACTACCTGGCAACAGACAGGCATGCTCCGCCCCACAGTTGCCTGGCAACAGCGAAGTATGCCTGACTATAAAAGGGGCTGCTTGCCCCTCCTCTTTCTCTTGCTCTTTGCTCTTCCTTTCTTGCCCTCTTCCCTGTCCCTTCTCTTCCTATACCCCCCCCTCCCCTCCACGTGCTCATGGCCAGGCTTTCCTCTCTTCTTCTACTCTTCTTCTCTCATTAAACCTTTCCACGTGAAACTAGTTGGTTTGGTGTGTTCTATCTGGACACAAGCCAAGATTTAAACCCCAACAACCAGCTCGTGCACAACTCAAGCACACAGTACCTGTAGCCCATTGTGTGGTTTCTCTTTGATCCACATGCAGTATACACATAGAGGCTTTCTTGCTACTGCTCCTGGGTAGCGCTCTCTAAACCACTTCTGATCCTGAGTGTTTCCTAGTCATCTATCAGTCTTTGTACAAATAAAACTCTTTTAGATTTAATTGGTTCCAAGCTCCTAACACAACAGAACTCCTGTGTTTCTGTGGGGCATAAGAAGACCCCAAAAGAAACACTGCATCTCCCAATGTCATTAGCAGGTAGGTAGGACCAGGGCATATAAATGAGAATAGGCCATTCTCTAGGCTACATATGTTAGGAAAGGTGAATATTATTTAGGGAAACATGGATGAGAATAAAACCATTGAAGCATCATTCTAATTCTCTGCTCTAATGGGAGAACAAAGCAAGGATGAGCACAGAGTTTGAGAATGATATAGCCATAAGAGCTTGCATAAGAGAAATAAATCCTGTTGTGTAACATAGGTGTCCTGCATTAACGCCTATACTAAATAGCATAGAAATTTATATTTCCATCACAGGAGCCAAACCTATAGCCTAAAAGACTTACATCCCTGTATTTTGCAATTTCTTATAAGCATCCTAGAATTATCTATATCTCCTTCATCTAGCATGAAGGAAGACTGCACATGTACTCTGGACTTGGCACAACCATCATGAGGCAGAGCAGCTGTGACAGCCTGTGGAAGAGCTTGGCCAGCAGCCATAGCAATGAAATAGGTAGGATAATACAAATGATAATTTTCTGTATTGTAAATATATTTTCAAGTGTACACACACGTATGTATGTATGTATGTATGTATGTATGTATGTATGTATGTATGTATTTTGCCTGTATATATGTCCGTATACCCTATGCATGCCTGGTGCCCTTGGAGGGCAGAAATGACATCTGATCCCCTGGGACTGAAGTTACAGACAGCTGTGAGCCACCATGTGGATGCTGGGAATCAAATCCAGGCCCTCAGCACGAAGCACCTTTAAGCACTAAGCTATCTCCCAGCCTAGTAATGAAAATCTTCATGTCAGTTTGGAAATCAAGCCCTGCCCTGATTCAACTACTCCCTACTAAGTAAAACAGTGGCTTTTAGAATCATGCTTTGCCCTGGGAGATTCCATCACAAGGGCAGCTTTGGATTGCATTTTGAAGACAGAGGATGAGTCTGCACTGAGTGGACATGCAAAAGGCACTGTCTGGTACCACTGGCATGAGGCAGGCTGATAAGCAACTTATTCCTCCAAGTGGAAATGGACTGTGGGAACACAGCAGTGTAATACAGTCCAATCAGGAAAAGCAGGCCTGAGAGCTTAGAAACACACCAGACGAAGGAAATGGTTCCTCACCTAGACCCACCACATAAAGAGGTGGATGCCCAACACTGCAATGAAGATGTCGTCACTGACCTGTCCATCCAATGGGTGTGTCAAGGGACCAACAGGCAGTGATTTCCCAGCTTGTTTCCCAGAACATTCAGTTCAGCTTGCTATCAGTATTGTCACAGCCTACTCTAATTGCCATTGCCTGTGTTCACACATCTAGACCTGTCACCCATCCAGTAACTTATTCATTCATCTGGACTCCCATTCATTCATTCATTCATTCGGACTCCCATTCATTCATTCATTCATCCTTGGACTCCCATTCATCATTCATTTGGACTCCCATTCATTTATTCATCCACTCACCCATCATTCATTCATCTGGACTCCCAATCATTCATTCATTCCTTTGGACACCCATTCATCCATTCATTTGGACTCCCATTCATTTATTCATCCATTCGCCCATTATTCATTCATCTGGACTCCCATTCATCCATTCATTTGGACTCCCATTCATTTATTCATCCACTCACCCATCATTCATTCATCTGGACTACCATTCATTCATTCATTCCTTTGGACTCCCATTCATTTATTCATTCATTCACCTATCATTCATTCATCTGGACTCCCATTCATTCATTCATTCCTTTGGACTCCCATTCATTCAGATTCCCATTCATTTATTCACTCACTCACTCATCATTCATTCATCTGGACTCCCATTCATTTATTCATTCATTCATCCATCCATTCATTCATCTGGACTCAGGACTACCCATTCTCATTTGTCCCTGCAGTCGGACTCAGCTCTTCAGTTCAACTCTCAGCCAATCACAGCCTTCCTAGCAGATGTCCTGACTGGTTTTATTTGCATAACAATGGACTCTATTTACATATTTATCACTCTCCCTGCTTCACAGTTCACCAAAAATGTTTGCAGCCATGCTTTAATCATCACAGACAGAAAGACAGTTGATAGATTGGCAATAGATAGATTGGTGATAGATTGATAGATGATAGATTAGATAGAAAGATGATAGACAGACAGATAGATGGATAGATGCTAAGTTGATACAGACATATTTATTGTGTGAAGTGTAAAAAGTTTACATTAGTAATTAACATTATAATAAAAGAAACCATGCTCATATTGGTCAGGGTTATCAAGAAAACAGAACCACCTGGCAAATGACTGTCAATGAAACCAGCATATTATGTGAAGTTTCCGTTGTGAAAAGACACACACATGTTCATGTATGTTTCTACCATATCACATTCATGACTATTCCCTTGTGGAATTATGGAAGGAAAAGTCCTAAGAGCCTCACATGAGTTTCCAGTCGCCACTCCAGTATCCTGGATTTAGATTATGCGAGAGAAGGAAGGTTGACTGTGGATTGAGACTTTTCAGTGGTATAACTGGCCTTGAGTCTCGTATGCTCCTGTAAGTAACCAAAATAAACTCATTTCCATGCTGGACTTGATGGAATCTTTCTTTTGTCTCTTTTATGTACAACTATCTCTAATCCATACCCTCCTATACATATGCATCTTTATCACTATTTGAATGATGAATAAAAACAATGAATTCTTTCACGTAGCATGTTTCCAAATTTAGAAATCCCTTAAAGTTCAAAAATATTTTTAAAAAGTTTTTCTTGAAAAAAACTGAAACTGTCTCACTCTTCTTTGACATAAGACACGATAGAAATACATATAACTTCATTTGGGCTTATGAGTATACACAAATTATAAATGTTTGTTTTATATCTTTTAACAACTAAAATATAAATACAGGAAACCTTGTGTAAGATTTTTGTAATTCTTATCATCCTCTAGTTTATTAGAATTACAATAATTATATTGATGATAAACAGGTTTGAGATAGATAAGAGATAGAAGGTAGGTAGATATCGATGATTCATGGATGGATGGATGGATGGATGGATGGATGAATGGATGGATGGATGGATAACAGATCTGCTTTAGCATTGGCACCATGCCATTTTGATTCTTATAGCATAACGTATGAGCATAAACATTAAAATTCTCAATAAAATTCTAGAAGGCTAAACCCAATATATGAAAATCACCATGTCCCGTGACCAAATAAGACTTTTTCTCTGCAATGTGAAGATGTTTCCATAGAGACACACTTATAAACGGGACAACCAGTATTAACAGAATAAAGAATAGAAATCATATTATCTCAGTAAATAAAAAACAAATGTTTGGCAAATTCAACATTCCACCAGTACATTATATACAAGAAATACCTTAATGTAATAATGTTAATACCAGCTAACTTCGTAGTAAACAACAACAATGGAATCTTTTCCTCTAAGATTAAGAACTAAGGGGCTGGGGATTTAGCTCAGTGGTAGAGCGCTTACCTAGGAAGCGCAAGGCCCTGGGTTCGGTCCCCAGCTCCGAAAAAAAAAAAGAACCAAAAAAAAAAAAAAAGAACTAAACTAGCCTCTCTTCCAACATCTATTCAACTTATTATTAGATGTCCTCGTAAGAACAATTAGACAAGAAAAAGAAATAAAAGTCATAAAAATTGGAGCGATATAAGTAAACTTATCTTTGATTGTATTACTCTTTTATAATTCAATACAGTTGGAATATATGAAATTAAGATAAAGAATCATACATATTTCAACATACCAGCAATGGACTGTGGGGGGGATTTCAAAACCTCATTAATAATAGCATAAAGATATAAAGTAAAATAAAATGGAGTAAATTTATTAAAGGAGATAGCAGATGTGCATAATTAAAGCTATGAAACATTGATGAGAGAAAAATTGAAGTCACAAATGGAAAGCTGCCCTGAATTCATTGATTAGAAGCATGGTTATTGTTATCACCGTGCTATTTGAAGTAATCTACAGAACTAAGACAGCCTCTACCACACTTTGAACGGCAAATTTTCAGTGATATTAAACTCAGGCCTATCATTTGTACACAACCACAGAAATTCAAAGAGCCAAAACAATGTTAAACAAAGGGACACTAGAGGGATTGGAGGAAGGGAAGAGAAGGGGAAACGTTACATAGTTATATTTTAATTAAAATGTCAACAATTTTAAGAAAAAAAGATTAAGTGGAGGGTATCATGCTACTTAATTTCAAAACACACTACGGCACCCTTTACATACATATATAGGTCCTGCCAGTTAGTGCATTATGTGGAGAACCCATGCTCTATGGGACTATTCTGTTGGGCAGTAGGAGTAATACTTTCTTTTGTGCTGCTAGGCTGTCATTTCCTGAATGCCAACTCTATATTGCTTCCCACCAGTCTTTACTTACAATTTACTGTTTCTGGTATCCTTCTGCAAACTTGAATATCAGATATTTGTACTTCACAGTTATTGGGCATAAGAATTTGAGACCCTAAAATTACTGAATTCCAGTTTCTACTCCACACCTTGGACACTGAGATCTCTAACCCTGAAGAGTCAACAACTATGAAGGCCCAGCAAAATTTGTGTTTAATTAAATGTAAGAAAAAGGAGAGTTGCTTATATTTAAGCCATTTTGGTTGTGCTTCTACACATTCTGTATATGAGAAACACAGTATTGGCCAATGGTAACAATGAATGAATTGACAACCTAGAGAACAAGATAGACGTCACAAACAAGAATACCCTTGGGAGGGGATAGGGAGGCAAAGTGTAGAACAGAGGCTGAAGGAACACCCATTCAGAGCCTGCCCCACATGTGGCCCATACATATACAGCAACCAAACTAGATAAGATGGATGAAGCAAAGAAGTGCAGGCTGACAGGAGCCGAATGTAGATCTCTCCTGAGAGACACAGCCAGAATACAGCAAATACATAGGTGAATGCCAGCAGCAAACCACTGAACTGAGAACGGAACCCCCGTTGAAGGATTCATAGAAAGGACTGAAAGAGCTTGAAGGGGCTTGAGACCCCATATGAACAACAATGCCAACCAACCAGAGCTTCCAGGGACTAAGCCACTACCTAAAGACTATACATGGACTGACCCTGGGCTCTGACCTCATAGGTAGCAATGAATATCCTAGTAAGAGCACCAGTGGAAGGGGAAGCCCTGGGTCCTGCCAAGACTGAACCCCCAGTGAAGGTGATTGTTGGGGGGAGGGTGGTAATGGGGGGAGGATGGGGAGGGGAACACCTATATAAAAGGAGAGGGGAAGGGGTTAGGGGAATGTTGGCCTGGAGGCCAGGAAAGGGAATAACAATTGAGTTGTAAATAAGAAATACCCAATTTAATAAAGATGGAGAAAAAAAAGATAGACGTCACAAGCATAGGATTGGCCTCTCCTCTTAGCATCTCCTGTTAGGTGATGCAAGTCAAGCTTAATAAAGCAAGCTGGGGGATTAAATCCAATCATGACTCTGTGAATATAAAGGGTGAAAATTTGTAACAGATTATTGCATAACTCTAGTTTGCTATGCAAGAAAATCAGAATTCTACTGGGGCAAATGACCCAAGCCCTAGAATGTCACTTACAGCTAGTAGTCATGATGGGGAAGCAACTTAAAGAAACGGCCATACATGACATCAGTCTTCTGGCAGTCCTCTGCCTCCCAGTGATAACTGTTGGCAAAGCCTTCACCTCGTGGCTTCACAGGACATTATACTCTTTTGGTTCTCTTATAATATCACATTAATGGGATTTATGGAACTGAAGATAGCAGATATTCTAGTTATCTTGGGGTGACAACTGCATGCCACCAAGAGATAATTTCAAAGTAATGACAATACTTAACATCTTCCTTTTATACTCTTGCCAATTTATTCAAGTCTTAAGAATATAGGAACACCCGACCATCGAGCGCGGCTTCCGGCGTCGCTGGTGGAGGTGGGTGAAGAAGGAGCGGGCCCTCGCCGCTCGTTCTCGCTCCCTCTTTCTCTCTCTCTCTTCTTCTCTCTCTCTTTCCCTCTCAGGCAACATGGCGGGCGTGGAAGAGGCATCGTCTTTCGGGGGCCACCTGAATGGCGACCTGGATCCAGACGACAGGGAAGAGGGAACCTCCAGCACGGCCGAGGAAGCCGCCAAGAAGAAAAGACGAAAGAAGAAGAAGGGCAAAGGGGCTGTGTCAGCAGGGCAACAAGAACTTGATAAAGAATCGGGAACCTCAGTGGACGAAGTAGCAAAACAGTTGGAGAGACAAGCACTGGAGGAGAAAGAGAAAGATGATGACGATGAAGATGGAGATGGTGATGGTGATGGTGCAGCTGGGAAGAAGAAGAAAAAGAAGAAGAAGAGAGGACCAAGAGTTCAAACAGACCCTCCCTCAGTTCCAATATGTGACCTGTATCCTAATGGTGTATTTCCCAAAGGACAAGAGTGTGAATACCCACCCACCCAAGATGGGCGGACAGCTGCTTGGAGAACCACAAGTGAAGAGAAAAAGGCGCTAGACCAGGCTAGTGAGGAGATTTGGAACGACTTCCGAGAAGCTGCCGAAGCACACCGGCATGTTAGGAAATACGTCATGAGCTGGATCAAGCCTGGGATGACAATGATAGAAATATGTGAGAAGTTGGAAGACTGTTCCCGAAAGCCCATAAAGGAGAATGGGTTAAATGCAGGCCTGGCCTTTCCTACTGGGTGTTCTCTCAACAACTGTGCTGCACATTACACTCCCAATGCTGGTGACACGACAGTCTTACAGTACGACGACATCTGTAAGATCGACTTTGGAACGCATATAAGTGGTAGAATAATTGATTGTGCTTTTACTGTTACTTTTAATCCCAAATATGACATATTATTAAAAGCTGTAAAAGATGCCACCAATACTGGAATAAAGTGTGCGGGGATTGACGTCCGTCTCTGTGATGTCGGCGAGGCCATTCAAGAAGTTATGGAGTCCTATGAAGTGGAAATAGATGGGAAGACCTACCAAGTGAAACCCATACGTAACTTAAATGGACATTCAATTGGGCCATATAGAATTCATGCTGGAAAAACAGTGCCCATTGTGAAAGGAGGGGAAGCTACAAGAATGGAGGAAGGAGAGGTGTATGCCATTGAGACCTTTGGTAGCACAGGGAAGGGCGTGGTTCATGACGATATGGAATGTTCACACTACATGAAAAATTTTGATGTGGAACACGTGCCAATAAGGCTTCCAAGAACAAAACACTTGTTGAATGTCATCAATGAAAACTTTGATACCCTTGCCTTCTGCCGAAGGTGGCTGGATCGCTTGGGAGAAAGTAAATACTTAATGGCTCTGAAGAACCTGTGTGACTTGGGCATTGTAGATCCATATCCACCACTCTGTGACATTAAAGGATCATACACAGCACAGTTTGAACATACCATACTGCTGCGCCCAACCTGTAAAGAAGTTGTCAGCAGAGGAGATGACTATTAAAACTTAGTCCAAAGCCAACTCAACGTCTTTATTTTCTAAGCTTTGTTGGAACACATTATACCACAAGTAATTTGCAACATGTCTGTTTTAACAGTGGACCTGTGTAATGCCGTTATCCATGTTTAAAGGAGTTTGATCAAAGCCAAACTGTCTACATGTAATTAACCAAGGAAAAGGCTTTCAAGACTTTACTGTTAACTGTTTCTCCCGTCTAGGAAATGCTGTACTGCTCACTAGTTAGGAATTACTTAAACATTTTGTTTTGAAGACCTAAGAGATGCTTTTTGGATATTTATATTGCCATATTCTTACTTGGATGCTTTGAATGACTACATACATCCAGTTCTGCACCTATGCCCTCTGGTATTGCTTTTTAACCTTCCCGGAATCCATTTTCTAAAAAATAAAGACATTTTCAGATCTGAGAAAAAAAAAGAATATAGGAACAATACATTTCACTCGAAATTTTGGTTGTCTATTTTTATAAAGTTCAGACATACATGGGGCTACTGATGGTTAGAAATCACATGTGAAGACTGGAGAGATGGCTGAGTGGGTAAGAACGCTTGCCATGAAATCATGAGGATCTGAGTTTGTATCCTGGCACCCACAAAAAAAATCAGAAATGGCAGGAAGGGACATGCACAGGCCTGTATGTCCATTACTGGTTGGCAGCTATGGAAGATTGCTGGTACTTGGGGCCACCAGCATAGCTCCAGGACCTGTGAGAGACTCAGTCTCAAAGCCATGAGGTGGAGAGTAGTAAAGCAAACCATCCATCCTCCTGTAGCCTCTGATCTCATGAACATGGGTACATACCAGAGCAGCACAGTCCACAGTTATATATACACAACACACACATATTAAATCACACGTGACAGAGTAAGCATAATGTTCAACTGCTCTGAGTAACCGGGAGGCTTAACATGGAAAAGCCTACAGCAAGGTAAAGCCACTAAGGATCAGGAGCTCTTCTCGTTGTTCCTTGAGGAATCAAGTTCCAACTGTGGTCAAGTCTCCAACTCACATGGGAATCTGGTGGAAAGCCCGGGGAAACCAAAGAATCACAGCAGGAAGGACACTTGAGATTTGAAGCCAGGTTAAGGTTAAGCTCTTTTTTGACAAACCTTAAAAATGATGATGATGATGGTGGTGGTGGTGGTGGTGGTGATGGTGATGATGATGGTGATGATGATGATGATAGGTTTGCAACCCCATAGGAAGAACAACAATATCAACCAATCAAACCCCACCAGAGCTCCCAAGGGACTAAACTACCAACCAATGAGTACACATGGAGGGGCCCATGACTCCAGCCACATATGTGGCATCAGTGGGAGGAAAAGCCCTTGGTCCTGTGAAGGCTTGTTTCCCCAATGTAGGATAATGCCAAGGCATTGAGGTTGGAGTGTGTGGGTGGGAGTGGGAGCATCCTCACGGACGTAGGGGAAGGGAGAGGAGGTTTGGGAGAGGGGGGAAAGGGATAACATTTGAAATGCAAACACAAAATATCCAAGAAAAATAAAATTATTTTATTTATTATAAAAATATAATTATATAATAATAATAATTATAACAACAACAACAGCTACTACGACTACTGCTGGCTGCTACCTGTTCTACAAAGTTCAAGCACAGGCCATGGGATGTAAGCAATTAGGCTTCTGGTGCTCCTGAAGAATTAACTCACAAAACTGAATATACGTGCTTCTCATATGAAATAGAAGTGATATATGTAAGATTGGGCACCAGGAAAAGCAGGTCTGAAAACGTACCAAGCTCATCAGATGAAGGAAAGAGTTTGAAAGAAAAAGTGTTGTCTCAGGACCCCCAAGAGCAAGTTCTCAGCACAAAGGAAATTTATTTTCCACAGAGGCACAGAAGACAGGGAGTAAGAGACAAATAGAGGAAACAGAGGACAAGGAGAAGTGCAAGGAAACAAGAGAAAGAGGGAAAGGGGTATTTGTCCTGGAGAAGGACAAAGGGCTGCCTCTGGATAAAGAGGAGACAGACTGTGGCACATGGGAAAATGGCAGTTTATAAAGGAACAAGGTGGGCTGGGAGATGGCTCAGCTGTTAAAGGCTAGGCTCACCACCAAAAATAAAAAGGATAAGGGGAAACCCCCTGTTAGGTGAGCCAAAAGGGACTTTTGATTGCTGGACTTCAATATTTTTTAATAGCTGGACCTTAGTAGTCAGGCTCTGGAGGAAAGGGTGACCAAATGTGGCAATGGACCTTAGTGGCTAGCTTTAGGAATATATAGCAGTTTTTAGCAAGGAAGAGGGAATAGAGAAGGACAAAGCCTGCAAGAGCCATGTTTCCCAGGCTGGACTGGCCAGAGTTCCTTTGAGGTTCCTCGCCTAGACCCCATAAAGTGGTGGACACCTGACACTACAATGAAGGTGACCCCACTGACCTGTCATCTAACTATCCACTGTGTGGAACGCCTCAGTACATTACATGGGCTGATGGATCCTTGTCCCACTATGCCTGTCACAAACCATGGTTGCCCCAGTTCACATACGGGACCTTGGAGGAAACTCTGCGATTAGGAAGAAAATCATCCCAAGTTTGTGTGCACAGGAACTTTATTGACTGTTACATCAGTGGGAGGTATATAACTGTGACTGTAGCTCCACTTAGGAAAACTTTGAGTGGTGGTGGTAGAAAAGGAGCAATCCCAGAGGCAGAGCTCATTTAAAATCATTTGTTCTTAACATATATAATTCACATACAATTATATTCCATGCTACCAAGGATGCAGAGTGGACGTTCATACTTGGCATCCGTAGTAACAATGTGTGTCCATCCCTACCAACAGTCCCCATGGTTTCTCCCATACCCACCCCTCATCTCAGTGAACCAGTGATATGTGACTGTTACCAATTTAGATTGACTTTTCCTATTTCAATACTGTGTAAAGGAAAGCATTCCTTGTACATCCCATTCTGCCTGTTTATCTTGCTCCACATGTCTTACTTTTTATATGAGTCAACATACACTTGCGTTAGTCATATTTCATGGTACATACACACATATATCACAGTGTGTCTATCTGCCTGTTCTTTCCTATGGGGCATATTATGAACTGTTTGGAAAAAAACTCACAATCATTACTGATAGGCCTCCATGTGTCTTTGACAAACACTTAGGTAAAGAGTTAGGCCAGAATTTAAGCATAGCTTTAACGTAGGGGAAAGTAAAATTGGTCAGCTGATGCCCAAATACAGTTTTTAGCCCACTGCTCCTGAAAAAAAAGTGGATCTATACTAATAAATAAACTGTGTCTATAAATAGCTAGGGATTTTTAAAAATAAAAAGGCTATTTTAAAGTGTTTGGAGAGAAAAGGATAAGGCATGGCCGGAGTGTAAGAAGAATTGGGTCTCATTGGCTGCTCACTCACTGCCAGATCCCCACACAACATTTCCAACAAAGGAATGAATGAGAGCTGTCTCTTCATGCAAGGCATTTCAGGGCTAACTCTACAACTAGAGTTTGTCATCTGTCACACATGTGGACATAGAACAGATTATCTGCATGACAATAACAATAACAATAAAGCAAAAGACATAGCTGTGGTGCTATTCTGTCCCTTAGCCTAACCCTTAGTATAATTAAGTAGTTACACCTCACATTCTATTAATGTGTGTGTGTGCGCGCGCTCACAAGACAGAAGTCACACCTTTGGTGATGTCTACCATGTTTCTTGAAATGGGTTCTCACTGATCAGGAACTTACTCAGTAGGCTACACAGGCCAGCAAGCTCCAGGGATCTGTCTTTAACTCCCCAGAACTGTGTTTGCAAATATGCTTCTTTCTGTCCATCCTTTTAATGCTGTTCTGAGGATCAAAATCACGTCCTCATGCCTGCAGGGCAAGCATTTTATCAACTGTACTTCCTCCTGGGCCTTGACGCTCAATTTAAAATGGAAAAATCAGACTTGGTTCTCTATTGAGTCACCTCCCACTTTTAGTGTTGGTTAACCAGAAGTTACAAAATAATACCATTTGTTTTCATATGAAAAGCAAATTTTCAACCTTGAGTTGCAATTTAATATTTTAGGAAAATAATACACATGCATATTAGATAATAGTTTTAAATAATAAATATGTTACTTTTCAATTATTTATTTTTTCTAGGCTATTTATATCATCAATGGTTAACAATCTAAATATAAATGGAATTTGCTCCCATGTCAGAACAAATTTTAAAAAACCAAAATGCCTTTCCAACTTTTCCCACAATGTAAGTAGTTACTTCAATAATTTAGATAATTGCCTGATTTCCTATCATGCTACTCAAGCCTATAAAACTTTTGAGTTGTACTTGTGTATCATGCCATTTCTTTGTTCTGTAGCAGAAACCCTCATATGTATGAAAGGTATTTACACAGCTTTATCCATTTTGCAAAGCAATTTTTTAACTAAGTGTATTATGATTTGGGCCAAGTAGATTCTGAAGTACCAAAGCAACATGCTGGGAAATTCACACACACTACTGCCTAACAATACAAGAATTCAGAAACATCTCATCACACCTGAAACTCATTATTGATATCAGACCAATAAAAACATTCCTAGATTCAGTTATACAAATAACAATTAGATTTAACCATTCAACAGACAGTTCTCAATTTCAAATACAGACAGACAGTTGGAATGAAAAGTCTACTTCTGTATTGAAATCCCACTTAAGTATATTATGGAATACATCACATTGTACATGGCACAAATAACAACATCATTTCAATAATGGTTGGGTCATGATAATCCTGTACAGAAAAACCTATCAACCTTGGAGACACGTTTTTAAAAACTCGAGTCCTTGGATGTTTTTATTCAACTAGTAGGTTAGTGTGAAATGTTACCTTGTGTCCAATCTGTGACCCACAAGCTGAATGCACCCCAGGACATGTATGAATTCAGTCAAGGCATTCATAGATGACAAGACCACATTACAACGTGAAAAGTCTGGACATCCCTGATAAGGTTTCGAGTGATTGGTTTAGGCAAAACAGGGTATATCCATGAGTCAGGGTCGAATGAAGTGCGCCCTGAAACAGTTAACAAGTGAAGTAGTAAAGATGGTCATCATTGGCCTTGATCGCTTGACCCTAAAACACATTCCCTTTCTATCACATATTATTTCTAACTTCCTGGTATGTCCCTATACGAAATGGCCTACAGAAGGAAACATTAAGAAACTGTCTCAGGCTAAGGATTTGTCTTCATATTTCAGAATATTATTTCAAGATACCTTTGGGCTACAATCCAATATTCTTTACAGACAGAGTCTAAACCAAGGTTCCAGTGAATCTGCCAACAGTTCTTGGTGCATGTGCCTTTCCCGGAATTTATCAAACATTACTAGGAACAAGGAGTAATTTTGAAAATTGGACTACATATATTAATTTTCCTAGTTGTTTATTATATAAACTTTATAAAAGCTTGTGGTTTTTCTTATCAAAAATATACATAATTACTGTGGGAAAATTGGGAGGAAATACAGAAAAAGCTGTCTTAACTATGACTACTTAGTAGACTTACTGAGTCAACAGTCTCCATTGTCTCCACAAAACCAGTTGATTCATGTCCAAGAAATACAGAGAAGATGCAGAGTCTTCTGTGGTTGGGGAGCCTGCCTCTGGAATCTGTGGGATTTCTTCTCCTGGGTTGTTTCATATGCCAGGACAGTTACCAGGATAAGAATAAGATTCTTTATTCATAAGTTTGTTTGTGTTGGTTTTACCTATTAATATGTTTATAAAATATAATTAAATGTCACAAAAATGAGGATAAAAGAAAGACAGCTATTGAGTCCATAAAAATAATTTGGCTTCTTTGGAATGACTTGATAAAAGTGATTAAATTTCCTGTTGAATTGGATATGGGTGTAATAAATTTTAAAACATAATTATCTAGGCTCATACATTTCTAAACATCTTTGAAACCTCGCAGAAGAATCCAAAATTGCCAGAAGGGGAATTATAAAATATATTTTAATGATTATTTATATAGCATATACTACACATATTACTTAAAAGCATCAAGACCAGCAAGATGGTTTCAGCCAGTAAAGGCACATACAGCCAAGCTCAACAGCCTGAGTTCTCTCCCTGGGACCCACACAGTGAAAGAACTGATTCCCTAAAGTCGTCTTCTGACCTCTACACATGTGCATACCCAATGCCCACACATACACACCAAAAATAAAGGAATGAAGGAATTAACCATTTTATATAAATTACAAAAAACAAATAAAACCCTATGTCCTTCCAGAAAATGGGTGACCATTTATTGGTTGAAATCTTAAACAAAATACTTAAGGTGTGAAAGTATTTTCTCTACTTTTGATTCAATCTTTGACAGTGTTCAAATTAACTGACTAACTAATTAGTCATAGTCATGTTTAACAGTCATCCCTAATCACAAAGAAACAGTGTTTCTCCAGGAGTTTAACGATTACAACTACTTCTTATGGGTCAGTCTCAGTGCATAGTACATATGCAGAAGTTTAGCTCTCTTATGTGCTGTCAATATATGACAACATAAGAACATTTTTCCATATGCCAGTCAATTTTTTTCTAACATATTTTCCCAAATCTATTTTCGTTCTGTAACATCCTGTTATAATACAATATTTTATATTCCTTTAAAGTGTCTGATTCAGTGTGATTTTCACCTCTTTTGTACACTTATAGGCCAAAAAGTGAAATCTAAATGTAAAACAAAACTACCATTCTGAGAAAGCTCCCTCGTGTCTCCTTTCTTGTCCCTTTCCCTCGCTGATCACTCCTGGGGAGCAACTTATTATTTTTATAAGCCAAGGATGCTATTGCTTACGTGTAGGCTTGATGCAATTGAACCATGTATTCTTATAAACTGGGCCCATTGTTTACCTGTAGGCTTATGTAAACTGAGTCATACAATGTGTACTTCTTGTGTCTCACTTATTTGTCTCAAGCTAAGATTTTAATAATTCATTCATGGTTTTGACCACCAGTAGTTTGTTTTTTCTTCCAAGCACTATCCCATTGTGTATGGCACAGCCTGTTTAATTTTGTCCTGTGGGTAATATTCAGACTGGTTTCAGATTTTTAAGACACTATTAACCTTCTTGTACAAGTCCTTTTGTGGGTGTAAATTTGTAGGCCATTAGATGAGCACATACTGTATTTTAAAAGAATCTACATATTTCTCAATATGATTTCATATCTAGCCAACAAGGTGAGAGTTCTAGTTACTTCTGGTCCCTCTCACATTGAATGTCCTCAGCTCTTTTGATTTTACTCACTTGGGGAGGTGTGAAGCCATCTCATGGTTTTCTTTTGTACTCCATAGATTAAGGCTGATAGTGGTCCTTTCTTAATGTTTTGTGAGCATCCTTTCAATAGCTGACAGCATTCCGTGGTCCACATATTCTTCTGCACCTTCTCTGCAACCTATTCAGTCTTTCCTGCCTGATCCAATTGCTCCCATCCTGGCCAGAGAAGTAACTGCACATTGTCTTCAGTAAAATATCATTTGATTTTTTTTCATGGTCTCTCCTGTTTCCCTGTCTTTATTATAAATCCTGCTTACCAGATCAAACTCGATAAATGAGCATCATGAATTTAGCTACTTGTGGAACTGCAAAAGAGGTTCTTTTGGGTTCCAAATATTCAGGCATTTTTTTAAAAAAATCTTTTCAGGGAAAACAAGTGTGGTAGTTTGACTCTCCATTCTTGCTTTCCTAATCATATTGAACAAGCAAAGGCTTGAAAATATTGGTTCACCTAACAAAGAGGCTAATGCACCAATTCTGGTCGAAGTCCTAAACCAAGACCCTTTCCACAGAGAACTCTAGATCCTGGATATTTGGGGAATTGGTACTAAAAAGAAACAGGGGAAAGATCAAAAATACTCCTCCACAGAGAACTGGAAGAAGGGTACACTGAGAAAGGGTTACACCAGAGATAGCCAACAGGCTAGTTTAACAAATCGGGGCTTCCAAGTCTTACATTCTGAATTGAATCCTGGGACCCACATACTAAATAAAGAGAATTAATTACTAAAACTTACCCTGTGGCTTCCCCATGCTCACAAGCATGCACACATACACACAAGTAAATAAAGCTTAAAAATTAAAATAAATATTATTACCTTTTACTTTCATTTTATTTTACATTACAGGTCCTTTGCATATATATTATGGCTTCTGGTTTTGTGCTTTTATGGGACTCCTGAGTCGATTCCCCCAGTCTCTGTCAATCTTATTCTTATCTTACTTGGAGGTTCATTAAATTAGAAAGTTTCATGTCTATTGCAAAGTTTTACAAGTAAGTCACTTTCTTTGATAAATTTCCTCTTGAACGCTTTCTGAGGTTAATGAGACTTGCAAATATTTGCTGTGCGTTGAATAAACCCTTGCTATGACAAGGAAAAAATATAAAACATTACAGTGAATGTAATTATTAAATATAATCTAAATGGCAAGCTGGTAGTTTAAGGTGGAGGACATATTCTTTATGTAATAGATATGTCATTATTCTTAAATTGTTCTTTCTACTCAAATATTGAGTATCCAAATTATAGTTCAACTCTATAGTGCATTCTGAACTTATACTCAGATTTATTTTTCTCAATAAACTAATCAAAGATTTCAAATGGAAATCAAAGTATTGCAATAGGAAACAGAAACAAAAAAAACTACAAAGAACAGAAAACACATTGAAGTTTATTTCTTGCCCATTACAAACCAATAAGTCATAAATACCCACAACACAACATACGATGGCTAAGTCGTATAGAGAATTACTTCGCAGGTTTATGTTTTAAGTTTTTTTATTGTTCAGAAGAGTATTTTCCAGAAGTTTACATTCTCCTTGTGTGACAGCATAGAAACTTATCTCCTGCTTCATATATATTTATAAATGAAAAAGATTATCTTGATTGTTTGGACAAGAACCAAAGAGAAATACATCTAATCATGTTACTTAATAACTAGAAACTCGAAAGTTATATTTTCCCTAAATTGTACTTTTATAGCAAGCTCTCACGCCAAAAGATGATAGAAAACGAATTCCTCCCCTTCCACAAAAATATCAATTTGGATGCAATCCTTTCCCCAACTTAGAAACCCTAACGCTGACTGATGGAGAAAAAGCAGAGACATGGAAAATAAGAATGCTATAAAATGTGTTCTCATCTTTTCTGCAGCCATGGAGGACCAACTGTGAACTCGCAGGAGGGGGCCATATATCCTTCCCATTATCCAATTGACCCGAGTGTCAAGAAATCAAAATGTCTTTTGTAGTCTTTAGAAGAAATGGGGATTAGAGATGGGAGGGGCGAAAGCTGCTGCCTTTTTCTTGACACCTTTTAAAACGAGACAATTCATTTAATGTTGCATGCATTATTCTAAAATGGTAATTAGCCTGAAAATATATGATAAACACATGCTAATGAGAAAGGCAACAAGGGCAAAAACTCCACTTTCATAATGCAATCATAAGAGGAAGAGTTTTAAGTATAGATGTGGAAATTATCATAAGTGTCAAGGCTCACAAAACATAATAAAAAGGATTGATGTGTTTTATGCAGGCTAAATCACTGGTGGGTATTCTTA
This sequence comes from Rattus norvegicus, assembly GCF_021556685.1. NCBI lineage: Eukaryota > Metazoa > Chordata > Mammalia > Rodentia > Muridae > Rattus > Rattus norvegicus. The sequence goes on from NC_141551.1 coordinate 51,606,960, forward strand.
TCTATACAAGACTCCCAGCTGACAGAGAAGCAGGCCTCACCACATAACAGCAACTTTTATACAACACTGCCATTTCGTTTTACATTTTTGTCTTGTTGTACACTGAACTCATAAATCAAAAATCCCCCTATATGTGATAAGAATATCAATTCTTTCAGATGAGAGAGAAAAGTTTATAATACAATATGTGTGGAAATAGAAAAATTAGAAAAAAGTATCGATTACATTTGCAAACGGTACCTTTCTTTCTCTCAGGAGTGAATACTGATATCTGTATTATTAAGCTTATAATGAAAACCTCTATAGAAATCTAAGTTATCCAAGTACAAACCTTAAGTACAAAGTATAGGCTTAGGCTTGTATTAATATATTAAATAAGATACATGAAAAAGATAATTCAATGTTATTGAAAGCTTCCCCAGGAGATACCATCAAAATAGACTTGAAGGATTAGAAGATGGAATTAAGCCAAGCAGGCAAAGAGAAATACTTAGGAAGAGAACAAGCTAAATTTCTTTTTAAAAAACAAATTTATGGGGTTGGGGATTTAGCTCAGTGGTAGAGCGCTTGCCTAGCAGGAGCAAGGCCCTAGCAAGGCCCTGGGTTCGGTCCCCAGCTCCGGAAAAAAAAAAAAAACAAATTTATTTTATTTTTGTTACATATACAGTGTGCAGTTAGTGGGTACATGCAAATATGAATGCAGGTCCCTGTGGAGTTCAGAGGAGGGCATCAGATCCCTCAGAGCTGGAATTATAGGTTATTGCGAGTGGTCACCTGCTGTTGGCGTTGGGGACTGAACTCTGGTCCCCTGGAAGACCATTGCCAATTCTTAAGTTCTGAGCCATCTCTCCAGCACTAAGTTAAAAATTTTTTGAAGACAGAAACTGAGGAAGAAGCATATAGAATGTTAAAAAGAGAATAAAGTTAGGAATATGTTTCAGCAAGCTCTGAAAACAGTAGGATCCAATGCTCTTGGCTCTTCTTTGAAGACCCCAAGAATTGGAGAAATTTGAAAGAGACTAAGAATGAAAACTATCCACCATGAACCACACACTTTGCTATATTACCTACACACAGGCAACAGCAACCCATGGTGTAGTAATATTTAATCCAAGCAAATTTATCAAATAACTATCTTCCGACTGGTTACATAAGCCAACTGGGTTGTCTGATTACTGCTCTAGCTTGCGGCATGAACCTGGGAGAGTAGGGCCTAAAAATGAGGTGGAGTAAAGTCTCATTCAATAACCAACTTATCCAGAGCATCAGACAATTTATACCCTGAGGTCAAGAAGAGGCATCTGAGTAAAAAGTACAATCACAAGAACAAGCGACACATGACAAAAAGTGTTTCCCCATAGAGGCATATGAACAACAACAGCTGAAGTCAACTCACACCCATCTGCTGCCCCTGAGAGGAGCATGAAAACATACTCAAAGTACAATTCCGTGTTTTGAAAAAACTGAGGTCACAAGACTCTTGTCTTGTTTCCCTGGAGTTTTCTCACAAGCAACCAGAAATCCCCTCGTACAACTCTGTTTTGAAGTGTGTTCTGACAATTGTCTAAGAACTAGCTACACTCTAGTTTTATAGAAAAAGAAAATAATTTGGAAGCAGGAAGTGGAGTATTGCTGTGATAGGCCTGATTATGCTATTGTTTAGAAGATGGAAGACTTCAGACCAGAAAACTGGTTGAACACTTTAAGTGCAGCTCAATAGACCATGCTAGGAGGAGAATAGAGGCCATAGTGCGAGGCCCAGGCTCAAGAGGTTTCAGAAGGGAATAATATTGGAGACCATTTTTGTCATATTTTAGCAAAGAATGTGGCTGCTTTCTGTCCCTTATCCCCCCCACCCAAAAAAAACCTTCTAGAAGCTAAATTGAAGAGTTTTAGAGTAAGGTATTTGGCAAAGGAGGTTTCAAGAGCCTAGTATTGACTGTCACATGATTATTAGTGATCACTATTATACAGATCTACAATGATAAAGAACAAGTGGAGCAAAACGAATGGGAAAAGGTACAGTTTGCAGGCGAAAGGAACCACAGGAAATGTAACACTGGAGCCAAACAAGTCTTGTGCTAAAAGAGGTAAGTTTTAAGAAAAGCCTGGTGCCAAGTCGAATAAAGGGAGTGGTAACCTCAGGGCAAGACTTGACCAGGCTAATCCTGCAAACTGAAGAGTGCTGAGAGATTTCTTAGGTCCAAACACAGCAAAAAGCTTATGCAAATGTAATTCAAGATCAAGTTCCAGACCCAGCAAGAAGAACATGGCAGCATCAGCCACAAGGTTATGGATCTGTGGATACAGGAATAAAACAAGCAGTTGTGAAATCTGTTTCCATGGTGAAAGAAAGCCACTGGGACCAGGTGTGTGGCTCAGGAGTCCCCCAGCATTGAGGTCCAGAGATGCCACATGTAAAGGTGAAGCCTAGATTGTGTTTGAAACCCCAAGATGTTAGAGATGGCAGAGGCATGGGGTACCTGCCAAGGAGAGCTGCACACAGAGTGTGGAACCAACCCAAGTAAGATGTGTTTGCTGGTTGTGTTACAGCCAGCAAAGCTGGAAGGAAAGAACCATCTTTATCCGTGACATTCTACACGGAGGTAAAGAAGTGTGCCCTGTTGGATTTCACTCTTTCTTTGGTCCCTCTGCTCCCTTTCTATCAGAACACTGGGAGAATGGAGCCTCATGAGGGAATTCTAAATACTTCTGAGAAAGCTCCCTAACAAACAAACAAAAAACAAGGCAAGAGTTATGACCCAAATTTCTTCAAAAACACACAACTGTTCATGGAATGTGTAAGAAGTGATTTTACTTTAGATTACATTGCAACTGGCTAGTGCTATTTGTTTATATGCCTGTATAGAAATCCTGAGGTGGTGGTGTTGTTGCTCCTCCTCCTCTTCCCCTCCTCTTTCTCCTCCTCCTCCTCCTCCTCCTCCTCCCCACCTCCCCCTCCTCCTCCTCTTTCTCCTCCTCCTCCTCTTTCTCCTCCTCCTCCTCTTTCTCCTCCTCCTCCTCTTTCTCCTCCTCCTTCTTGTCTTGTTTTCATTGTTAGATTTTTTTGTTGCTGAGTTTTGGAGGGACTGTTTTTGTGTTGTTGTTGTTCTTGTTCTTGTTCTTGTTCTTGTTCTTGTTCTTGTTCTTGTTCTTGTTTTCCCCGAATGCAGCCTGTCCTTGTGATTATATACAGCTTGAACTCATGAGAACTTTACTCAAGTAACCTTTCTTACCCTCAGAGTATAAATTGCCTGATGCTCTGAAAAAAGTTGGATATTTCATGAGACTTTTTTCTTCCTTTTTTTTTTCACGAGACTTTAACGTGCTTTATTTTTCGGCTCTATTCTCCCAGGTTTCACCTCTTTTGAGTAGTAAGCAAGTGGCTTCTGAACAGGAACTTGGAGTCCATCAGCTATGAGATAAGAGAGTGGCAACCTTCATAGAAGGAGGTGAGAGAGGATAATGGGGCAGAAAACCAGGGAGGCTTTGCCTTCTGTTGAATTGCATACCATTTTTTATAGAAAAGAGGAACAAGTACCAAAATCACAACTAGTAGACTGCTTGCAAGTTGTTTATGATTATAACCCATGTTTTCCAGAAGAAGTATTTGAGTCTAAAAGAATATTGAAAGGGCATATAAACTAGGAGGGGGGGATTCCCATTCACTTTTGGGTCACTTAGGCATTAATTCAGGCTATTATCAAAATTCTTAAGATATTCCTATGAATTACGCACTAACCAATATATTTAAAAGTCTAGAAGGAGAGGCAACAGACCTTGCATATTATCTTGAGAGGCAAGAATAGAACTACAGCTATTTGGATCCAGACTAAAAGAGGCATTTGTGTATCGTGCATATCTGTCACTGCCTTTAAACCTACCTATGTTCCCTTTTAAATTGTCTTCTACATGGATTATAGCACAAGAGGATAAACCTTTAGAATGTATTTATTTACACCATAAGGTATAAAATACTACTTAACTTACTCTTCTTCCTCAAGTAGTAAATTAGGGAGGGCCTGATGTCAACAATTATGTGAATTTGATCCCTGATTTATTGTATTAACCTAACCAACAGTTTTTAAGAACATTACAGAACTCCATAGATTTTTCAAATATTATTCACAGATTACAATAGAAGAAAAGGAAAGCATTATACAGCCGGCAAACTATAAGGATTTTCTCATATAAACTGAATTTGTGATTACAAAAACTGTCCAACCTTCTCCCATTTCACAGGGGGTATACTTATTTTATTGATGGCTCATCTAATGGTATAAGGGGAAGTCATGATCCAGATATTCATTAATCTAATAATACATTTTTTAGCCCAACAAGTGGCTATTTCGATTCATCTTGTTATAGTTAATTCATAAATATTGTTTCAGATTCTGCTTATGTTGTAGGATTATTTCTAACGACAGACTCATACTCGTGCACACACTACCTTCCCTCATTTTATTACAGAAGGAAATAAGAAGGCGGATGTGTTACCCTGCCCTATTTTTACTTCTCCAGAAAAAAAATTGGGAAGGGGTATATCTGTCATTGCAGACTAATCCACCTATACAGTATGGATTCCTCTTAGGCTTCTCAGGTTCCAGGAAAACTTGGACAATAGTGGAAGACATGGAGAAAGTGGAAGTCACTAGCAAAACTACAAATAAAAGCCAAAATGAGATAGTGACCATATCATCAGAAGTCAAGTCTGCCCACCTGGATCAATCAATCAATTAATAGTGGCAGACAGAGAATGATGTAAAAAATTGATATAGACAAAACAATTAGCAATAAGAAGTTAAATTAGTGAAATTAGTAAAATAACAAATGTGACATTTAAAACTACATAGGTACTACGAAATTAACTGAAAATTATAATAAATTAGAGGAATGAGTGGGTGGTTATTACTATGGTCAACTTTATAAGATCTAGAATTACCTAGAAGACAAACCTCTGAGCATACCTGTGAAGGATTGTCTAGATAAGATTATCTGATGTGAGAAACAGTCCTGTAACTGTGAACAGAACCATTTAATCAGTCTGGCTTCTGGACTGAAAGAAAAATGAGGAAGGGGAGGAGGAGGAGGAGGAGGAAGAGGAGGAGGAGGAGGAAGAAGAAGAGGAAGAGGAGGGGGAGGAGGTGGAGGAAGAGGGGAGGAGGTGGAGGAGGAGGAAGAGGAAGAGGAGGAGGAAGAGGAAGAGGAGGAGAAGAAGGAAGAGGGGGAGGAGGTGGAGGAGGAGGAGGTGGAGGAGGAGGAAGAGGAAGAGGAGAAGGAGAAGGAAGAGGGGGAGGAGGTGGAGGAGGAGGAAGAGGAGGAGGAGGAGGTGGAGGAGGAGGAAGAGGAAGAGGGGGAGGAGGAGGTGGAGGAGGAGGAAGAGGAGGAGGAGGAAGAGGAAGAGGAAGAGGAAGAGGGGGAGGAGGAGGAGGAGAAACCAATCTGAGTTCGAAGCTTTTATGACTCTGTTTCCTGACAGCAGATGCCAAGTGACCAGCTGCCTCAAGTCCTGTGGGATGGACTATACCCTCGATTTGTGAGCCAATAAAATCCTCCCTTCCTTGAGTTGATTTTGTGGGGCATTTATTTGTAGCAACAGAAATGTAGCTAAGATAGAATGGAAGTAAGAGAACGTTAAAAAATTAAGAAACTATTAAAAACTACATTATTTACAATAGCATGCTGTATCTGCATAAGAAAAAAGACAGACGTAGTTAAATACCGGTTTTATTTCCTAGCTACTGCATCTGATGTCTCTTTCCACAGGCGAGGCAGATGCTCAACTTCACCTTTGTTTACAGCTATGCCAAAGGTGGTCATCTTGTGCAGGCTTCAATTTATTTCACAGTATGGCTCCATAGGTCAAGTGTGTGCTCCCTCCGGTAGCTTGCCATCTATGCCTCAGGACCTCTCTGACACCAGAATAAAGTTACCCCAAACATGATGTCTGCGAACCAACTGAGGAATATAGAAGTCAATGGTCAACTGTATTCACACACCAATCTTTGAACAGATCATTTTCAGAGTATCCCATACATTGATGATAAGATACATAATTGCCCACAGTGGGACCAATTCACTAGTGCTCCTTTATAAATCCTTATTTTTCATTCTTCCTACTCTTTCCCCTCTCTGTATGAGCACTCTTCAAATAAACTACATCCTCATCTCAGAAAATACTCATAAGGAAACTCAGATGACGACATCTATTCTGCGTCCTTCTGTTTGGGGTACTGGTATATAGCCTTTCCAATCTCTTTAGAATATTCACGTTATTTATCACACAGATCATACAATCCCCTCACAATTGTTACATGTGAAACCAAGTCTTAATTTCTGTTTCCTGGATCAACAACAACTGTCACTATACACCAGACATTCACGGTGTAGTGAAAATGATTTCTTGCAGCAAAGGAAATTCTACATTTAGAACCACAACAGAGAATAACAATGAGCCTCTACGATTCTAGTCAGTAATGTCAAACTGGCAAATACAAAGATAGGAAATACAATGTGAAACCAGCATCACTCCCCTGATGATTGAGCCCAAGCCACCGTCCCTCTTTTTGCAAAATAGCACAATAATGTTTGCTTCTCAGAAAACTGAGATGAGTTTTTAATGATTCTCGAGTCCTTTTTAAGGCCTTTCCTGCCGAGAGTTCAGAATATATTATAGATTTAAACTATCCACAGATATTAAAAGACTGAAGCAAATAGGAAGTGGCCTGGGCAAGGAGTCAGAAGCTGAGACTGCTTAATCCACCTCTGACTCTTTTTTTGATTTTAACTTCCAGGCAAGCATGGCAAATCTCCTATGCTTTTGTTTCCTTTTATATAAAAACAGTGGCAATCCTGCCAAGTTTCAGGAGTTATTATTGAGGTTAATAAGCCAACATGTATAAAAAAAACAACTCTTAGAGAATTATGAAGCTCAGTGGAAAGTCTGTATATTATTCCTACCAGGTAGAAGCAGACAGTGGCAGTCCCTGGATTACTGAGAAGTGTCTACTAGGAAAATACCAACTGAGGACAGCTCTAAGGATGAGTCCCCATGAGCTATGCTCAGCTGGTCTAAGGCCAGGTTTGGAAGATGCCTGCCCAAAGGATGCCACTGACAATACATCACATGTCATTGTATTGATTTTTAAAAGTATGAGTCACTTATTAACACTTAAAGATCAAGGAGCAGTAACCATAAGAAATCAAACTCAGAGATAATTAATGTAAAAATTAATGTACTCACACGCCCTGGGATTCGGGGTGGCCATTATTCTCAGAGTACAGTAGGGCTTTTCCCTCCATGACAGAGCAAGTGCCACAGTTCCATTGCACCTCAGTCTAGTGTCTATACTGTAAGGAGGACTCCTATAATGTATGGATTTGAAGTCATTCTCCTCATGCAGAACAGAGATAGGTCGACAGATTCCCTAATGATAAAAAGGGAAACTTTGAACGTTAAAGAAAGAATGTTAAACTAAGGAAGAGAGGAGAAAGGCAGCATTCCAAAAAAATATGGTTGGAGGCTAATGATGGGAGAGAATGGAAAGATAAATTCCCACTCTTGGCAGAATGAAAAGACTGTTATTGTGACTCTCCTAGTGCTTTCCCCTGCTGTGCTCTGAGGTGATGTGACCCTACGCAGTATGCATCTCCTATAGACACCGCTTTTCCCAGTATCTTTTTCTTTCTGACACTGGAAAAAAAAAGGTCTTCAACTTTTTTCTGGCAACATGGCCATGAAAAAAAAAATACAGTGTTCAATTTTACTCGCAGCAAGGAATGTCATGAGACTGAGTTTTAGCCAATAGGGTGTGAGCACGCGCACTTCAGCTTTGTGTGAGCATGCGCACTTCAGCTTTGTGTTGCTGTAACGAAACACCTGACACGGGCTATTTATGAAGTGAGACACAGGCTTTTTCTGGCTCACAGATCTGGAGTTTCACATGCAAGATTATATAGTTTCCTTTGTGTCAGTGCCTAGTGAAGGATGCATATAAAGTCAGGAGTCTACGGTCGAGTAAGCATTTAGGTCACAAGAGAAGATCAGAGTATGTATGATTTATGAGAAAGAATGGAAGATTCAGAAAAAGAGGCATAGAAACAAAACAAAGTCTGGGGCTTCTAAAATTTCTTGCAAGGTGTAAACAGAATAACTGACAGGCTTCCTGCTTATTCCCACCTCACACAGGTCCACATCACTTTACAGTGCCACCTCCTTGGGGACCAGGTATTTAAAAATGGGCCTCTGTGGCTATTCATCCAATCACAGCAGAGGAGAAGAGAGAGGTATTACTCTAAAGACACGGCTTTGGAAGGAAGGAATATGTCTCATGCTCCTACTGTCCCTTCATGTTGCTGTCAGTGTTGTGGACATAAGAGAAAGCTGTGTCGAACAATGTCAACAAGTCTAACAATGCAGAAATGACAGTCACAAGATAGAAACTGGGTCTCTCTGTGACCCACTGAGGCAGACAAAACGCCAGAATCAGAGCATCAATGATCAGATCTTTATAAGTCAAGAAGAATACATTTTTTCTAATATTTAAGTAATTTTAAATAAGAGAATCTCTTATATACAACCAAATATATGCCCTAAATCATATTTCAAAAAATTTCAATTAAGACTGCTTACATCGTAGGTTTGACTTAGTACTGTCTTAATTTCTTTTCTGTTGCTCTGATGACATACTCTGACAAAAGCAACTTGAGAGAGGATTTATATTAGCTCACAATTTGAATTACAGTCCATTATATCACAAAAGCCAAGATATCAAGAGTTTAAAGTATCTGGTCACATCACATCTGTAACTTTAATTTTTTTCAAATCCTATTTTTTTTTTTGGTTCTTTTTTTCAGAGCTGGGGACCGAACCCAGGGCCTTGCGCTTCCTAGGCAAGCGCTCTACCACTGAGCTAAATCCCCAACCCCCTCAAATCCTATTTTTAATGATGTTTCCTAAATGCTTTAACCTCCCTTTTAGGCCACCTCCCAGCAGATGTAGTGGGAAAGAAAGGATGGGGGTGGATGGGTAAGTGGACCTATTTAGAAAGGGTCTTCCTAGCAACCCCCATCTGTGTTGTCTGGTAATCAGCCTTTCAGTTCACAGGTCAGCAACAGCAGCTTGTGCCCACTTGCAAACACTAGCAGATCAGTTCAGGAGAGTCCGGATACTAAACATGAATCAGCAGAAGTGGCTTTACCTAGCAGAGACTGGTTCCTCAGTCAGCAGGAGGAACCATAGGAATGCAAGGAAAAGCTCTCAGCTGCGCTTCTCTCAACGAAGACCCAGGAGACCCACAGCAATGCACAGCTACCTTTATAAGCAAGCCAAGCTCAGCCTCCATCACTGTCTGTTGAATCCTTTTTACATTCTCTCCAAACATCACAAGTCCTCCATTTATCTTGCCTCAGCTCTAGCATCCGTCTCAGCTGACATCACTCTGCCAATCAACCAAAGTCCAAGGAAAAGGCAAAAAAAAATCTCAGCACACCAGCAGTTTCTTGGTACATTTCTCTCTATAGAGTCCCTGACAAATGCAGCTCAACTACAAAAATGTAAGGTGGACCAATACATGTATGTTGTTAGGGAAGAGTCCTTCATTGTGCGTCCTTCCATGTGCTTGCTTTAGCAGAGCATGCTTTCCCCTCGGTCCACTTTAGCTAAACATTCCATACCCCAGCAAAACACCATCTGCCTGACTTTATGAAGAGCCCTTAAGTTTCCACGTCACACATCTACAATTATTAAAAAAAAAAAATATCAGAAAAGGATGAGCGTACTCAGCTGGTGGTCAGCTGCCTCTCTTCAAGATTCCAGTAGGAAATGGTGTCACCCACAGGGGGCAGGTCTTCTACCCTCAAGGAATACAATTAAGATAATTCCCCACAGGTATGCCCAGAAGCCCATGTCCTAGATGATTCACAATTCTATCAAGTTGGCAACATGAATATGATAAATAAAATGACACTAATTCATGATAGGAAAAAAATTCTTACTTAACAATGGGGATTATACTAACTAGAATAGTCTCAGAAAATGGATTCTGTCCACAAAATAGTAACCTCCCAATGTTGTTTAATTTTAATTTAACCTATCTTTTGAGTTCTATATTTGAATATAAATTTTGTGACTTTAAAAACAGAGAGAGTATCCTATCCCCAGGTGCGTAGACTGGTACCTAATCTTTTATATTTTTTTTTCTTGAAGATAATGCTATGGTGTCTTTCAAGATAAAACACTTAAAATGATAAATTGAAGTTCACTACATCTTATTAATTTGTTTTGCAAGGACAATGAAAACGGGTACATTAAATTATTCATTAAACACATCTTTATGCATTTTCTATCTATACTATTTCTTAGCATGTTATCGCTTTAATTATTAAAAAATATTCCTGTGATGTTCATGGTGATTACTATTGCTCTGGCATCATTATATAGAATGGAAATTAAAGTTCAGTAAACAGAGAGTAATAATCATACATTTTACAATATTGAAACAACAATGGCCCACTAATGGTAATCAGCCTGCAGGCTGGCATCACTTCCTACTGCTTTGAGTGGTCCATGGAAAAACAACATGATGAAGCCAGGTGATGGTTGTGACATAGCCTAGATTGCTTTTGTACTGACTGGTTTTATGTCAACTTGACACAGCTATAGAGTCATAAGAAAGGAAGGAGCCTCCATTGAGAAAATGCATCCACAAGATCCAGCTGTAGGGCATTTTCTTAATTAGCGATTGATGGGAGCGGTCCCAGCTCATGGTGGGCAGTGCCATCCCTAGGCTGGGAGTCCTAGATTCTAGGAGAAAGCAGTCTGAGCAAGCCATGAGAACAAGCCAGTAAGCAGCCCCCTTCCATGGCCTCTGCATCTGCTCCTACCTCTAGTCTCATTGTCCTGTTTCGGTTCCTTCTCCCCAAGTTGCCTTTTGGTCATGGTGTTTCATCACAGCAATACAAACCCTATCTAAGATAGCCTTTAATGTTGAAAGCTCATGGGTTTTCTTGGTGGTGGTGGTGGTGGATTTGTTTGTTTTTACTTGCCTTTCCATCTTACCTAGGTCTTTGCATCTACCCCACTACACCTACTTCACAGACATTTACCAGGAGTGAATATTCTAAGACAGTGAAGAACTAAAGGGATCAGACTAGACTCCCAGGTCTGGGTTCAGTCAGAGAAGATACACCTAACCCTCAAGAGACTGGAGGCCCCAGGAAATTTAGAGGTCTGGTGGGGGTGGGGACATCCTTGTGGAGAAGGGGAGGGGAAGATTGTGGGGGAGGCAGGGAGGACATATGGGATGTGGAACTCTCTCGGAGGGGTGGACAAGAGGGTATTAAAATCTGGAGTGTAAAAATAAATAAATAAATAAATAAATAAATAAATAAATAAATAAATAAATAAATAAATAATATAATAAAAGGAAAATGCAAAGAAGAGAGCCAGCTGCATAAGAGATGTTCTGGGTTTGAGGATTTCATAAAATGAAGCAAAAGTGGATCTAAGATCTTCATTGCAACTGATCTGCTAAGGCATAAAACAAGTCAAATTCCTAACAGAAGACTTTCCAAGACTAAGAATAATTTCTCTGTTGACAAATTCCTGTGTCACTTTTTTTCCAGAAACCAATGTTAAATAGAATAGAGAACAATAAATCTTGCCAGGCGTTCTAAGATTTTCAAGCCACCCCTTCATACCAGTCTAAATTATACAAATTTATTCTAATATCAGTGTTCTAGAAATCTTAATTCAAACCAAAATTTACATGCCCCCATGCAGAGAGCGTTTAGATGATAAATATATTTACACTAATATGTTTACATATATATGTTAAAAACAAAATATAATTACATAGAAAAGAGAATTCTGAAATAGAGAATTTTATATGAAATACAAGACAGTTAAATCATCATCATAATATAATAACAACAATAAGTACTTTTTCCAGTCTTTTTTTCTGCCATCTAGTCTCTTAACTCTTCCAAATATACTTTGTAAAACTTTACCCTTCATCTGGGGTCTTAGCTTCAGTTCTACTGCTAAAGAGATACCATGAACAAGTCAATCCTTATAAAGAAAGCATTTAATTAGGGATTTGCTTGCAGGTTCAGAGGGTTAGTCCAGAATCATCAAGGCAGGGAGCACACAGGAATGTTACAGTAGCAGTAGCTGAAAACTTTACATTCTGACCCATTGGTAGCTGCCAGAGAGAGAACAACATTGGGCCTGGCATAGGCTTTTGAAACTTCAAAGCCCCACCCCCTGCCCCCAGTGATATACATCTTCCAACAAAGCCACAACTCCTAATCCTTCCTAAACAATTCCACTACCAGTGAACAATGCATTCATGTATATGAACCTATAGGGGCTAGTCTCATTCAAACCACAACATCTAGCCAACCTGATTTTTCAAAATTAATTCATACCTCACTTCAAATGATAAAAGAAAAGGATTGTCAGTGTCTTGCTTGCCACCAAGCCTAATGGCCAAGTTCCATCCCCAGGACCAGACCTACACGGCAGAAGAAGAGAACCAAACCTTGGAGGTTGTTCTTGACCTCCACATGTGTGCACATGCATACACAGAAACACACACCCACTAACTAAATAACATGTAAAAAAATTAAGATGAGAAGAAAATAATATGGTATACTGTGTTACTCTTCAGTTGCATTTACAGGTCTAGTTTGTCTATGAAAATGATACCAGCTAAACAACCTTCCTGAAAAATACATAGAATTGAGCAGACTGTAAGAGTTTGCCTTCCTGAAAGGGGCTATTAATAGGCAATTAAATGATATCCTCAGAGGTGGGAAAAATGGGTTATTTCAAAAGAAATACTGACAATGGCCTATCCTTGGTTGGTGCCAATGTTTCTATACAGGGAAAGTGGGTATAGATACTGGGCATTAAAAATCATATTAACCCTCCCTGATTCATGGAGCAGCTTTGACTTCCTGTTTACAATTACCTGGTATTTCCCTGTTGCCCTAGCAGTCAGATTCAGAACCATGCTTACTGCCCTCCTCCCCTCCAAAGCATATTCATGTTAATATGCTCTCACAGGTAGGAGCTTTGGAGATAATTATTACTCACACTGAATGTTCCTTACTCCAGAAGAGCTCAAAGAAGAAGAAACACATCAGGAAAATGCAGCTCTGTGTGTCTTCCAGTGACAGCCAACTCTTTTCTTTCAAAATTTCCCTTTGGGTCATAGCAACCTTGAGAACAAGAACAATGTCTACATCACATCAGACTCACATAAGATCCCTTGAGTAACAGCATGATGTCACCCTCTCTGCAAACGCATTCCTATCTCTTAGGAATTGTCCTGAAATCTTGACTCCCTGAGCCCTCCCCACTTCCAGTATTATAATCAGTCCTGTCTTCAATGCTGAGAGAAACATCACTTTAAAGCTTCTTCTAAATGACTTTTAGAGAAAACATAAACTAGCCAAAGCACAAACAATAGACTCAGTGCTGTGCAGAACAATCCAATCTCTTTTGTTACTCTCAATAAAACGTTAGAAATTTTATGCCTCCTTTAAAAGGCAGGGAAGAAAAGAGACGGTAGCAAATTATGCATCTTATGTTTGCACAACATAACTATATGAACCTAAGAGGAGTCTCATAACTGGTACCCTAAGTCTTTCAGAATCTGAAATTCCAGCTAACCCTGTCGATATAATAATCTTATACTATTTTCCTTTGAGTCTATTGCACCACTGTACTCCTTCCCGGAATTTCCTTCTGTGTTTTATCATATTCTCAGGACAGACATTAGTATTGGTTTACAGATTTCTTGTTCTGTTTCTGTTTTGTTTTCAAGCCTGATAGACTTTGCTCTTAAACTCAAAGTCAATATGAAGATAGTTACCCTCTAGATCCAGGTGTACCTTGAGACTCTGACAGCAGCCCAAGGGAGAACCTATGTCATTACTGAAACACAAGGCTGTGTTTATATACCTGACAAGTAGGCAGTGTGTCCTTAGTTTTCCAAGACTCACATACCTAAATTAAAGTGATGTGAGGTTCTGCCTCAAGTGTTAATGGTTTGTTGAGACGACATGTTTCAGACGCCTTAGGAAAAGAGCAAAGCCTCTTGTACATGGTGTTCATTTTAGGATTAGTAATAACAACTTACTGTGTGTTCATTGTTAATGTGTTTTGATATCCCATGTAATAAAAACCTCTTTTCCAGAGGCTTACATTATATTTCCATATGATGAAGACCCAGTCCCAAATCTCACACCTCCTCACATCCCCATTACATCAGGCAAGCCAAGATATTTTGATCCCTGGATAAGTAGAGTTCCCATCCCTTTGAGTTCCTGTCCATTTAAGATACTTCACAAAATGGATCTTTAGTCAATGTCAACCTTGAGATTAAGGTGATTGAAGACAGGACGGAAAGATAAAGAAAATTAGGGAGACATGGGCAAGGGGAATAATTTGTATTCTGGGTCTGGTTGTAATATTTCACCAGTTTAGAGTTTAAAAAAAATCTCAGAACTAACAAAATTTGCCATGAAGATACTATTTAGAAACACTATTCCTTTTTTATAGAGATATTTCTAATAATATGTTAAAATATCAATAAATCTTGCTTAAGGACTCATCATACATGACCTTTGTGTTTAACATTACCCCATTCCAAGTCTGACATCCACAGACAAAATTAGAACCCTAGTCGATGGTCAAAATATATCCTTTACTTCTTCATAAACTATATAATCAGGATTCCTTTGACTATTTGACCTATTTTCATCTTATCAATCTGAAATCCCATTAGTTTACCTCAGAAACCATTCTATGAGCTCATCTTTTAAAGGTGGGGGTCCTTAGAAACTTGTTAAACAAATAAGCTTAGAGACCAGCCACTAAAGTCCTCTGTCGGACCATTGTGAAGGTGCAAAACTGTGTGACTCTTAGGAGTCATCACCCATGTCCTCTGGAGCTGGAGTTACAAATGTTTATGATCCACCAAATACAGGTGCTGGGATCCGAACTCAGAATGTCTGCAAGAGCAGTAAGCCCTCTTAAGCACTGAGTCTTCTCTCTATACCCTAAAGGTGTTTCTTAATAAACGTTAAATTTGGTTCATAGAAATGAACATAAATGACCACGCTGAAAGTTAACAGTGATGGGAAATACTGAAAAGGGCACAAAACTTAAAACACTGCTTATGCACAGTTCGCAAGAACTGATATTATTAAAATCCCCATGCTAGCTAATGTGCTCTCTATATGCAGGCAATTACTACTAAGATTCAAGAAACATTCTTCACAGAGATTTTATGGAACACTGAATAAACAAAGTAATCCTAAGAGGGGGGAAAAAGTCGAAACATTACAGTGACTGACTTCAACATACACTACAGAGCCCCATACCTATGTAGAGTACCATGGTACTAACATAAAGAGAGTTACAGAGTAGAATAGAATAGAGAATCCAGAAATTAACCTATGCATCTATGACAAGCTGACTTTGAACAAAGGCGGCAAGAATGCACAGCAGGAGAGCTGAGAGTTTGCTTTAGTAATGGCGTTGGGAAATCTAGATATTCACGTAGAGAAGAGTAGAAGCAAACTGTTCTCACACACAGAATGCAAAAGTACATTCTAAAATGTACAGGAACTTACATAAATATGACTAGAAGAAAACCTAGGGGAAATGTTTTTCAGATATTGTTCTGAGAAAAGATTTCACTTTTGAAAATTATCCCCAAAGTACAGGCACAGAAACAAAACTGACTACTGGGATTACAGGAAACTAAAATGTTTATGAACAGCAAAGGGGCCAATTGATGAACAGACAACCAGAAACATAGGGGGAAATATTTGCAAATCATCTGTATGGTAAGAGATTAGAATATGTAGTGAACTCAAACAACTCAACCTTAAAAATATTAAGGATGATTCTATTAAGAAGATATGTAGAAGATCTATAAGAAATAATTGTCCAATGCCAATAATCATTGAGAAACTGCCAGGCAGAACCACAGTGAGATATCATGTCACCCCAGTTAAAACAGCTATTACCAAATAAATTATTCTTTTGAATGCTGGTTAGATAATGGGGGTAGAAGCAACAAATGAGACTGTAAGCTAAGAAAGGAAGGAGACATAGAACTGCCATATGAACAATCCTAGCATTGCTCGTGTATACAAAAGAAATGGAGGCATTATACCAAAGAACAATTTGTATTTGAAAATTCATTGCAAAATATGAGTCACAAGGCAACACATAGAATCTACCTAGATATCCAAGAATGTTTACATGAGTAAGAAAAACACACATGTAGATTTTTAATCACCCATGAAAATACTTAAATTCTGTGATTTGTAGCAATATGGCTAGAACTAGGGGATATTATGTTGTGTGAAATACATCAAGCGCAAGAAGACAAATGCTGTTACACATCTCTCTGCCACATGGAAGCTAAAACAATGACCTCACAGTAGCAGTGTCTGTGTTAGGGTCTTATTGCTATGAAGAGGCACCATGGGCAAGGAAACTTTTATAAGAGCAAACATTTAATTGGGGCTGGCTTACAGTTTCAGGGGTTCAGTCCTTTATCATCATGGAAGGAAGCATGGCAGTGTTCAGGCAGACGTGGTGCTGGAGAAGGGGCTGAGATTTCTACATCTTGATCCAAAGGCAACAAAAAGAGACTCCCTTTTCCCACCTCACAGAGCTTGAGCATTAGGAGACCTCAAAACCCACCTATACAGTGACACACTTCCTCCAACAAGGCCATACCTGTTCCAAAAGAAGTCACATCTCCTAATACTTACAATTCCCATGGGTCAAGCATTTTCAAACCACAAGTAAAATCTGTGGTGATTCCTGCTCTCCACATCTGGTGAAATTGCTTGAGTTACCATTGGCCTCTGAAGCCATCACTTTTGGTGGTTTACATCATTAAATGTCACCTCCTCTGTGCAGTATAACCTAGCCTAACCCATGCTATGGATGAAGCAATTCTCTGATAAGACCTGAGATTGAAATCTAGACATTCCGGGCCCATCCCCAACTCTTAGAATAATTAGTTCTCCTTACCTTTGTAGTACTTCTGCACGAGAACAGCCTTTTACAGTGCTCGGACACTCCCTCTTAACATGTCACAAAAGAACATGATTTTCCATAATACCCATGACTTTCTTCTGCCATCCTCTGAATTCTCACAGTTCCCACTCAGCCTCTAACAAAGATGTTCTCGGTCCTCTTGATGGTGGAATAATGACAGGATGTCCTGTCCTCCTAGCCTGTGAGGGTGCCTCGAAATTCAGAGTCTTATCTATGTTCTCAGTCCTCCACAAGTATGTGGGAAGGGCCTTGGTTCATTTGCTGATCGTTATAATAAAATCAAAACTTGACACTTCCATAAGAAAGAGATTTGACTTGAATTGTACGATTAAAAAGTACAGGGGATAAAGTTCCTCCCCTGGTTGCCTCCAGAGCTTCAGCCATTTCCTCTCCCAGAAGGAGATTCCTGAGCAAATTATAATCTCTTGAGGGTCCATTAATTGTCTGATAACCAAATAAAGATATACACATGTGCCTCTTTACGATATATTCATTTGAGCCAGGCAGGCCAGCTGCACCCTCTTTTTGTTTAAGATGAACAGCAAAGCATATGACAGCAGTAGTGATACTAAGATAGCAATTAGCAAATCCCATCAAACTTTGACTCCAGACTGTATGACTGTGTAATACTGACAGAAAATAAGGAATATCTAAAAAACACTTCTCAAGCTACCCAGCAGAATGACTCTCACTTAACGCCACCAGAATCCCTTATATAAAACAAAAGAATGAGCTCACTGTTTTCTCCAGTAAAGGTATGAGATTGTGAGTCCTGAAATAAACCATCAGCTATAAAAGCGTCCCCAAAGCTGAAGGACTTCCTTATCCTTATCACTTCACAAGCTTTGCCTCTGAGCATCTGTGCCTGGCCCAAGTACCCAACCAAATTTATAGACCACTAATGGACACCTGGCTACGATACATGTCACTAGGAAATATCACAAATTTCAAAGGTAACTTCTCCCCAAGAAAACTCTTACCAACAGTTCCACAATCAATGCAGTCACAAAAATGGAGAAAACTGGAATGAATGAATAGGTTTCAGCCAATCGGCGTGGCAATGGTAACCACTTCATTTACTTCCAGGATTACAGAGCAATGGCTGGACCTCAAGTGTCCATATCCCACCTTCATCAAACTTTCCCAAGGACTGTGAGTGTTCATGGCCTGGTGACAGTAAGGGTCAAACATCACAGGGTACATCCTGAAGGACATGTTTCAGTGAGGTTTTAGGCCTAAATACATGTTTTATAGTTATGTCTTAGAGTCAGATTTGTATTCAGATACAATTTTATTTATTTAAAAATCAATTAAGCTCCTATTGTGAGACTGGCTCCCATTGACCACAGGATTCATACATCATAGAGTAAAAGAGGCAATTGTGTAAAAAGGGGTGATCCAGGCTCCCAGAAACGTCTACTGGCTGGCTGTGTTCTGCATACCCCATGCTAAAGTGTGGGTTTATACAATCTTGAAGAATCACTCCGTGTTATAGAATAAAATGCAATATGACCACCATTTGTGTTTTCATTGCCAGAGACTGGAATTCTTACTTGTGGGTTCGTGGTCTTGGTGATAAAAGAACTTCAAACTTGACTAAGAAAAAAGCCCAAGGATCATTTTGATTGTTTTAATAAAAATAAAAAACAGGCATTTCGATTCTTTTTAACCTTCCTTATGAACGTCAGTGATGTTACTGACATTTTGACACTTTCAAAAAGAGTTTTCAAAAATTGTAACACAAATTTGTTCTCTAGGGGTAAAGGAGACATTTTTGAGTAGGAAAAAATAAATATATACTCAAAGAATTTTTGAGCTATATAGAAATGATTTGGAAAATAGATTTCTGGGAACAAAAGAGACCTATCAACTTTCTGCCAAATTTAGGTAGGCTTGTCATCCATTTTTAAAGATTCACATCTATATTTTTAGAAACAGAAATATAATTTTCAAATCTGTTTTAAAATCATCTACACAATGAGTTTCATTGTATTTTTTTGGATTTTTTAATATACTGACATGCTATAAACGAGGCTAAGGAAGCACCTTAACTTTAAGTTAATGTAACAAGGCAACAAATCTATGCTAGCTTACAGATGTCAGGAACAGAAATAAGTCAAAATGAATTTAAACAAAGTAAGTTATTAGATATGTAACAGTAGCTGGACTTCATGAGCAGCATCAGGTATGCACTTCATGTATCTGAATGTACTTATCTCCACAGATAGACTTTTCAAACATGATTTTTGAAAGCAACAAAGTATATTCAATCAAGTTTTGTTCACTAGTCACTTGATAAGTAACCATAATAAACGTTTATTTCATTAAGGATAAAATTAAAATATGGTTAAGATGGTTGTTTATTACTTATGTCTTTCTTCTTAAATGTTTTATAATAAATACATTAGAATTCTAAATGCTCAGAATCATCCAGGGCACTGGTTCTCAACCTTCCTAATGTTGAGACCCTTTAATGCAGTTTTTCCTGTTATGACGACCCCACACACACACCAAAACGTTGCTACTTTCTAACCGCAATTTTGCTACTGTTATGAATTGTAAAATAAAAGCTATGGTTTTGGGTGGTCTTAGGTGACCCTGTGAAAGAGTCATTTGACCTTAAAGGGGTCATGACCCACAGACTGAGAACCACTACTTTAGTAATCAGTTTTCTAAATTGTCGAAGAACACTAGGACAGAGATCTCTTTTAAAAGACAGCTTGCACTTGAAAGAGTAGATTTCTCATCTCCCTTAGACCTAGAAGTTCCAGGTTGTATTTAATCTGATTATTTTCTAAAATCATGTCTTTCCTTTCACCCCAAATTATGGAGAAAATTTGCACACTCTACTGGCTTTGCTATGAATAGTATTGTTTTAACTATCTTGACAGAAATCCAAAAACGGAATTTGTTCATTTTTGACACAAAGACAAAACGCCTTGTCTTTGAGTGATTCCACATTGAACCCAACAAACTTTTATTACTATTCTCTGCGATTCATTTAAAATCCTTAAGCCGGCCATCTGTGTGAGCATGGGGAAGAGAGATGCCCAAGAATGTCAAGACACAGTCCAGGGAAGCAAATATGATCTCCATCATGAACAGAAACTTAGGCAGGATGATGTCATGAGGAAACCAAACCTCCGCAGCCAGAGAAATGAAGTCTCAAAGAAGAGGGCAAGTATCTTAGCAAGCCCCATCTTCCCCTTCTCCACAACATCTCCATGTGGTCCCTCACTGAGCACAGCTTCTGATAACTTAGTCATTGCCACCAACAAAGCCATCTTCCAAAGGATGGATTCCACACCTCCTCCACATGGTGGCCAGCCCCATGTTCTGTGCAGCAGCCATTTGCCCACAGAGAATTAGCAGAAAGGATTGGGAAAAGAGGAATTTCCTTCCTCTCCTCTGCAGATAATCATCCTCCCCCTTCTAACACGTAAATTTTGATTACCCAAATTATTTTAGCTTTCAGAGCCACAAGGGTTATTAGTGGTAATAAAAATCATTCAGACTTACAAAAGAAATTTAAGATTCCAACCACAGTATTTAAGGATCTGGCCTCATAGCACATTATCCGCCTGCTATGTAATCGTTCTGTCAGTGTGGTCCTCTTCTTCTTCTTCTTCTTCTTCTTCTTCTTCTTCTTCTTCTTCTTCTTCTTCTTCTTCTTCTTCTTCTTCTTCTTCTTCTTCTCCCTCTCCCTCTCCCTCTCCCTCTCCCTCTCCCTCTCCCTCTCCCTCTCCTTCCTTCTTCTTCTTCTTCTTCTACTTTTTTTTCTTTTAATTTTTTTTTCAGAAGTTCAAATGCAGTACAAAGTGGCACGAAGGACCTTGGCAGTGCTGGACTGGTTGGTTACAGCCAGGGACAGGGAGTTGCTTTATTTCTTGCCCAGAGCTCATGCGCAACACACACACACACACACACACACACACACACACACACACACGCATGCACGCACGCACGCACGCACACGGTGATATCTGCAGTTTGCCTTCATTGCCAGAATCCTTACACCTCCCCCTCACTCCCCAGAGCCAATTTCCCTAGGGATTCCCAGTGCGCTGACCTGCCTGGGTTCGACAGTGCTGCTCTCTATAAAGGAAAGAATGTAGAAGCTTACAACACAGCTAGCTCTGACGTCATAGTCACTTATGACAGAGAGCAGACATCTTTTGGAGACTCCATCTTCACCATCATCTAAGGAACCCTTTAGAAGTTCCCATCTAGGACAATTTTTAACATAGCTTTTTTAATCCATTAGTCTTTTACAGTAGTTCATTTCTAACATCTGAACTTTGGCCAGTCTGTGGATAAAATTATTGTTTTGATGAAGCATCTTATGTTTCTCGAAGAATGTGTATTGTTCTGTCACTGACAAACTGATCCCTGTGTGTCAGTGTTCATCTCGGAAAGGGGACATAGGTTTTCAAAGAATCCAGGAAAATGCAGAAACACCAGCAGGCACTGGGGTAAAATGTTCTCAAAGCAGCTTATGAAATTGTATGTACACGATGTCGCTTTTTACACATACAGAAAGGGAACATTTAGGGAACAAAGTACTTCTCAACATTCCAAGTTGTGGTTTTCTTGGGTTTTCTTTACATGGGTTTTTCTTCCTCTCATTATTTCCCTAAAATATCTTTCCATAAGTTTGCTCATTTTATAATCAGGTTATTTTTTTAATTTATTAATCATTTTATTTGTTTACATTTCAAATGTTATCCCCCTTCTCCATCTCCCCTCCACAGATCCCCATCCCCTTTGCCTGTTAGAGGGTACTCCCCCACCCACCCACCCACTCCCTCACTCCCTTACTCCCTTTTTACCTCTCTAGCATCCCCCTTCTCTGGGGCATTGAGCCTCCACAACACCAAGCACCTCCCTTCCCACTGATGCCCGATGAGGCAGTCCTCTGCTACATATGTAGCTGGAGCCATGGACCAGTTCATGTATACTCTGGTTGGTGGTTTACTCTCTGGGAGCTCTGGTAAATTAATATTATGGCTCTTCCCATGGAGTTGCAAACCCCTTCAGTTCCTTGAGCCCTTCCTCTAACTCCTCCATTGGGGTCCCCATGCTCAGTCCAATGTTTGGCTTTGAGTATCTGCATCTGTTTTAGTAGGGCGCTGGAAAAGCCTCTCAGAGGACAGCCATACAGGCTCCTGTCTATAAGCACGTCTTGGCATCAGCAATAGTGTCACGGTTTGGAGTCTACAGATGGGATGGATCAAAATGGTGGGGCAGTCTCTGGACGGCCTTTCCTTTGGTTTCTGATCCATTTTGCCTCTGCATTTCCTTTAGACAGGGATAATTCTGAATTAAAAATTGAGATGGGTAGGTGGCCCCATCCCTACACTGGGAGCCATGTCTATCTACTGGAGGTGGTCTCTCGGGTTCTATCTCTCTGCTGTTAGTTTTTTCAGCTAATGTCATCCCCATTGGGTCTGGGAGCCTCTTGCTTCCCTGCCATCTGGGACAACTCCCTTAGTCATCAGGGAAATGCAAATCAAAAGAACCCTGAGATTCTACCAGAATAGCTAAGATCAAAAATTTGGGTGACAGCAGATACTGGCAAGGATGTAGAGAAAAAGGAACAGTTTTCAATTGCTTGTTGGATTGTAAACTGACACAACCATTTTGGAAATCAATCTGGTGGTTCCTCAGAAAATTGGGAATAGCAATACCTGCTGAAAACCCAGCTATACCATTCCTGGGCATATACCAAAAGATGCTCCAACACATAACAAAGACACATGCTCCCCTATGTTCATAGCAGCCTTATTTATAATAGCCAGAAGCTGGAAAGAACCCAGATGTCCCCCAACGAAAGAATAGTTACAGAAAATGTGGTACACTTACACAATGGAATACTACCTAGCTATTAAAAATGCTCTCACTAACTCTGTGGACAAATGGATGGAACGAGAAACCATCCTGCGTGAGGTAACCCAGATCCAAATGACATGCACGGTATGGACTCGCTGATAAATGGATATCAGCCCCAAAGCTCAGAATACTCACGGTACAACTCAGAAATCACATGAATCCTAACAAGAAGAAAGGCCAAAGTGTGGATGCTTTAAATCCATTTAGAAAGGGGAACAAAATAATCATGGGAGGCATAGAGAGAAAGGGATCTGGGTGAGAGAGGGGAAGGGGGAAAGTAAAAGGAGGGTAGAACCAGGTATGAGAAGAGACAGAAGAGAAGTCCAGAGAGCCAGAACAAATAGAATTGAGCAGAATGGGGGGGGGCGGATTTGGATAATCAGATTATTTTTAACATATAGAGTACTGAGGAAGAAGTTTTTCCATTACAACTGGCTTATAGCATACATTACCTGGATTTTGAATATTTCTGTCCAGAATGAGCCTCTTCTCTCATCAAAGTAAAGTTTGTGGCATAACCAAATGCTCGCATCAGCTTAAGATGAGGATTTGCTCTAAGCGGACATATCGTAAATCACCTGCAGTCAGAGTCCACAAATCGCCATTTGGTTTGAATTTCCCTTTTCTTGCCCATTCATACCTTATATGTGACAAAACAAGACGTGGCAAAGAATTGGATTACCTCTACTACTTTCAATATTTTGTTTAACAGGGATCTAGGTAATATGATTTTTTTTCATAATTAAATGGTTAAACACCCCATACATAATTTTATAATTAAATAAAAAATTTAAAATATATAATTTTTCATAATGAAATTTTACATAATTACAAAAATCATGGATGTATTTATGACACAAAAGTACAAAGGACTCTTTTGCCCTGGGGAACAAAATGTTTAACAGGAAGGGAGGAGGAAGGGCAGCAAGATGGGGTATGGGAGGTAAACTCAGTGTACAAAATTTTGTTTTATAAAATTTAAGATAAAACAAAAATATAAATCTATAGTTAGTGTATGTTTAAGCTCCTTAATATTTATGTCTGAAGATTGCATAGAACAAGTAGATAATCCTAATGTGTTTTCTTCTGTTAAATACGTAGGTAGTTTTCCAGGGAAGAAAAATGTGGTCGCATATGTCATATACACTAAGGACAACGGAGTAAGGAAGGTTGGTTTGGTTGGGGAAAACAGGAGGGTAAATTCTCAGAGTTGTTTCGTTGCTTTCAAAACAAATGGAGCTTATTCAACGGCTGAGTTTGAAAAGCAGTTTACCAGTTGTTACAGTAAATATATTCAAAGTGAATCATATAACCACTAATTAGGTTTGAATCACTCAAGTGTACATTTGCTGTGACAACAGTTTTCCCTTTACAGATCATCCCTCTATTTATAAACGAGCTGAAAATTAACATTTCCTGCTTTTGTCAAGCTGAAGCCTCCTTCAATAGCTCTCAGCAAACATCTGAAGGATTCTTGCATCCTGAGATCATCTGGGTTCGTGTTTTCAAGTGCTGTCTCTTTTTAAGGACTGGGTGAGACACGCGGAATAAAGTGACTGCAGATTCTTTGCAAAACAGCAACACGAACAGAACAAAAAATCCCCAGTACAGAAGAGGTCAGAGGTTACTATTCACGGCAGATGGGAACCAACGTGAATTGACAGTGGAAGTTTTATTCTGTTTTGCACATGACTAACCACAAGTAAAGCCTAAGCCCCGGGGGAAATAAAAGGCAAGGTTGTGAAGCTGTGTTTGTTATATGGTGATTATTAGTAGATCCAGATGTAAGCAGATGTTTTTCCTGCTAATTAAAATTGCTTCCTAAGGAACATCGTTTTAAGACCCCGTACTATCCCAAAACCAAACAGAGGCCAATGCCCACTTACGTCCACAAGTGAAAGGAACCCACTTGTGTGTAAATATCAACGTATCATTGCTTAGCCAAACTTCACCCGTACTGCAATGCACAGAGAGGGGGTGGTGGCTTTCTCTGTGTGCTCTTTGTGGAAGACAAGGGAAAACAAGAATGGCTTTGTTCTACTCTGAATCTGGTGTTCTCTGCACTCTGAAATGCACATGTGCTGTTCGTGAGGCTAAAATTCACTGCACTTCTAAAGAATATCTTAAGGTCTGTAATACACTCTGGTGCCTGAAGGATTAAACAGGCTACTGTTTCATCCATGGTCCGTGTTAGGTAGAAGACACGCAGGTGACTCTGTAAATGCCAACTATGGGTCATGTGAACATTTCCTCTTATTTTCTGAGCAGCTACTTAGTTCCAACATTGTTCTTCCACGTTTTCCTTCACTTCATCTTTTTTCCCTTTGACATTTCTAACTAAGCCTTCGTTGTCATTCTATAAACTCTCTGTGGCTGCAGATTCCACAGGTTAAATTCTTGGCTATGAATTATTCCAAAATTCTTTAAAAATTGTGTCAGTTCACTTCTTTTTTTAAAAAAAAAGTCATAATTATGTCTACCACTCTGACATTTTCACCTTCTGAAATGTTTTGGATCTTACCACAGGGCCTCTGCTGCTCCTTCTGCATGGGACCACTTATCTGATTCTTCACCTTTCACTGCCAAAATTGTACTCCTACTTCAGAAAAGTTCAAGTAGCATTCCTCCGGCTGCCCCTACAATACTTTAGGTGAAATTTTCTTATACTTCTATCTTATGAGTGGTACTGTACCAATTTGAAAGCTTGCCATTGTGACAAGTCTGAAAGTATTCAAGCAGAGAGGTGATGGGGAAAGTTACACATCTAGAGAGTGTTGCCTGAGTCTTCTGTCCTGCCCAGTGTCCCCCTTGAGGGCAATGGGTTGAGAAGGCACAGAATCAATAGTTCAGACTCCAGGAGCAGATGAGAATTTAGTAGCAAGCTCATTTATTAATTCCTGGGGGACGCCCTTCATACCTTCCACCTGTATCACCTTGGTCCCAAGCAAGGGTGTCCTCAAAGCATGAGCCAAAGTTTCCATTTGGCTTTCATTGTCCCAATCACTAGGCTCTCAGGCAGGCTTCATGCTGAAGTTGCCTGTGCAGCTGCTCAGCCCCACTCACTGTTTACCGACAGGACAGTTACGCAGAAGTGGCCACCACCTTGTCAGTGAGGCCTGTGGTTCCTCATGCAGATAGTCCACTCAACCAGTCCAGTCAACACCAATCAATGGGCTGATCAACGCTGTCACTAAAGCACCCTCATAGTGCACTCTCCAAGGATTTGCACACTTTGTAGTTCTATGTCTGCTCTCTTTCTGCCTTGAGTTTTAAACTCTGAGCACTAAGCCAAAACCCATTGCTTGCTCAGTGCTCAGCAAATATATGTTGAAGCTGGCAAAATTTATGAACTTTATATACTGTATACAAAAGAGCATATTGCCTCAAAGTGTGTGCAAAGAAATATAAGGGGTTAAGAAAAGTAACAGGTAAGAGAGTAGTTTTCATTTCTAGTTTATATGCCATTCGGTGTATAACTTTGAGGAGAGTACTTCTCTGCTACTCAAATAAAATTGACAGTAATATGAAGTTTACCTAATGATTCCCATGGCTTCTGTCAGGGGAATTGTATACATCCAAGTATTCTGAAAACTCTATCTCCATGTGGGGTAATAATTGAAACACTGGATGCAAAATATGTCAGTCTATAAAGTGCTAAGATATCTGTTTACTCTTCCCAGGTTAGAAGTATATAAGGCCACCAAGGGAAAGACATGGGCAGCTTAACTGTAACCATGGAAGACTTCATTACTGCAAAGTGGGTGGCCAGATGTTTTGCATTTTTGTAAAAACATGGCCAGGAATATAGGATATTATTCAAAGAGGAAGGCTGGGTTCCTGGTAAACATAAGCCACATTTCACATTAAGAATGGACAAGCTTCCAAAAGGACGAACTTCATCAAGGGAAATTATCTTAAATAGACTTGTCACTATGACAAATTATAAGCAGGAGTATTGCTCACAAGAGAACCGGAATTGTTGAAAACTTGTCTTTGGCCACCAAAGCCATAAAAGAATAAGGGTGAAGCTTTGTGTTGTCAGAAATTCAAATAAGTAATGGTTTACAGTGGGAACAGCAATTTGCTCTAAGAATTAAGCCCCCAAACACTCACTCACAACCTGGAATTCTAGACCCTGAGGGCTCCCTGCTTTATTGAAGAGATGATCTGTCAAGTTCCTCAGCTTGGACTCAGTTGTATTTGTTCATTACAAAGCAGATTGTCTGTGAAACAGAAGTCATTCTTACGGCACAGTATGGATGGTCAGTTTCAGCTAATGTGCTATACCTGATAGTGACACTAACATGACGACTATCTTGGGTTTTAATTATGTTTCTTTCCAAATCACAGGTTGAAGATCAAGTACTGAACAGAAAAGTACTAAGAAAATACAATTCTGTGCAATAAAGGTGACTCTCCATAGCTGAATATTTAAGCACATTATTTTCCTCCACCCCCCCCCAAAGCTTTCTTTTGTAGAAACCTCATTCTTACTCTCCTATTCATCCAGGCCTATTTCATGTATCTAGCGTTCATTCTAACATTCATCTGAACATTATAATTGCACTCAGGCACTGCAAGCTCATAACTTAAGGTGGTTACCACAAAAACATGTTACTTGTTTCATTTAAAGAGTGTACCATGTTAAATAGTTATGTGAAAAAATTAGAAGGTACCCAAATCTCCCAGGTGGGTCTGTGGACTGATACAAGCCCAACACGGAATACTAATTTCTCTCTACTATGATGGTGTTTGTCACAAGATGAAAACTTAAGTGGAAGAAAGGGAAAATGGCGGAATGAAGAAGAGAAGGTAGACTGAGAACTCCAAAGAAGTGTTTGGTATGTGGTATGTGGTACATGGTGTGTGTGTGTGTGTGTGTGTGTGGTATGTGGTGTATGTGTATGTGTGCATGGGGATGTATGGTCTGCTGTGTGTGTGTAGTGTATGTGTATATGTGTGTATGGCTGCTGTGTGTGTGTTAGTGTGATAAGCATGTGTGATGTGCAGTGTGTGTGTGTGTGTATGTGTGATATGTGATATGCAGTGCACATGTTCATGGTGTATGATCTGTGTGTGATGTATAGTGGTGCAGTGTGTGTGTGGTGTGTGTTGTATAAGTGCTATGTAGTATATATTGGCATGTGTGCGTGGTACGAGGTGCATATGTATGTGTATGTGCAATGTGTAGCATGTATATCTTTCCCTACAGTGCCATTAAACATTATAGAATGTTTAGATTGTGCCAATATTACCTGCCTTTGAGGACGCTCTTCCTAGACACGAGTGCATGGTATTAGTGACACTGAATCATGGGTAAGGTTAAAGTGAACCTACAGAGCTAAAGCAGTTCTGTAGAAATGGATTTGTTCTGTTCTTTTTCCATAGGGCATTTACTTTAGACTGGCTTATGACTGGACCCAATGGAAAAGTGCAAAGTCATTTTTAATGTCTGTCAAGGGTTAAATCCTCAGCAATATGTGAATAATCAAAGATCGCTTGAAGCAGATGGAGGACATCAGAAACCTGCCTTCCCAGCACCCATTCGGAGCTTTGACTGTTGATGGTTGCTGCACTCGCTGGTGTACCGGTTAATACTTACCACCTGGCTCTGCAGCCCACTGACATCCACCAGTTTGTCCCCACTAAGAAACAAAGCTTTCAGCTTCCATTCCTCTCCTCTGGCTTACTGTTATTGAAAGAAACCCCAGTTTCTCAGAAATTCAACAAGAAATTTTCCAGCATGGATGGCCATCTAATAAACTATAAAGCGATATAGATAAGAGAGATGCAGGACAGCAAAGGCAAACAGTAGCAAGATCCTCAAATTTACATCCTCTTATCAACTCAGAAGTGATGTAGCTTCAAGGTCATCTCCCAGGCTCTCCAACTCTGCTGTTAAGTTACACTCCTGCTGTTAAGTCGCCTCCTCCATGCCAACTAGAGAATCCTCACGGAGTGCATCCAGCAATCATAACAGATACAGAGAGCACACAATGCGTGCGTTCTAGCCGCCATCTTTAGTGTTCCCCAAAACAATACCCACAGTGACAAACACACTAATATGTAAGATCAAGCTCACTCCCAGAGCTATTCACAGTGGCTCTTGAAGTTTACTTTCAGAAGTGAGCAGACATATTTAATTTAAAATTAATAAAGCCGTCATTGTGTAGTCATTAAAATTTCGTATCCTTGGACATGTTTATAAGGTATGCAATGGACTCATAAAACATAACAATAAATTAAGGCTTAATAAATGAAATTTTAGATAATCACTTATAAAAATTGTATTATTGAATTTGAGGCCTGCTACTCTTACATCAATCTGTAATTTGTATAAACTAGAGACCACACAGGAAATCATATGCTTTGTGGGCATTTAAACAAATAGAATTGATTTTAGAAATGAATGACAAAGGATGGCCCCTCTGTTCGCAGACAGATTTCTGCCTGCAAGGAGACTGCAATGTAGTTAGGAGATTGAACTGACATTGACGTTATTAGTTAGTGATGTCGAGTGAGTCGCCTCCCTCTCCTGCAACCATTGATTGCAAATGGCAGGCCAGGATTGTCACAGAGGCCAGCATATAATTGACAGCACTCATAATATCTGGGTGATTTAATTTGATCTGCAAGTAATTTATGGTTTTTTTCCCCCTTTGTGATTTTTTTTCAAGAGCAGTAGTGATTTTCTTTCTTTTAATAAAACATTTGGTTGCTCAAATAGATAAACACCAATTCTTAAAGGTACAATGATCATCTTATTTATAATTTTCTCCTGGCGCATACTGTGCCTGAAGCATAATTAGGATGGTTTACTAAAGGTTTCTCTGTAGACCAATGAATGAGCAAAGCAAGGAAACGCCTCAAATTACCATCCGGAACTGCCAAATTTGCTGAGAGTATGTGCGTTTCTGGTGAACTTTCCTCTCTAGTACTTCCGTCATTTGAAACTTCGTGTTCACATTATACTGTAATGAACCCCTGACTCTGTCACAGGATGCTTTTAATTCATCTGCTACCCAGGGCCAGGAGGAGCAAATACTCTATACACACCGAGGAGGGAAAGATTTCTTATTTGGGTAGGGCACTTAGTGGTGAGCATTAGAGCTCCACCTTAAGACACTATGTCCATTTTCTATAAGAAAACACTATTTGGTAATATTTGACTGTCTCTTATACAGACTGAACTAATGCAAAATTCTTAGTTGTCCTTGTATATAGGAATTCTATAAATATGGAACATATTCTCTGTGTGTGTGTGTGTGTGTGTGTGTGTGTGTGCGCGCGCGCGCGCGCGCGCGCGCGGTGTACACCCTCGCGTCCCCTCCTCCCCCCTCTTTATATTTCCTTCGCTTTGCTTCTGTTACTTTGTTTTTTTAAGCCAAGGGAATACTGGAAACCTCTTAAATACACAACAAACTCATATCCTTTGTACAGACTCATCCTCTTCCTTTTCAAAGGTAAAACATTACAAAGCAAACACTAGGGAATGTCTCGCCTAAATATAAGGCTAATGTCACACAAAGAAACAGTTGCGGTTAACTATCAGATGCCTATGGCCTTTCTAACATTGTTTTAGCTTCTTATTACTAACCCCCACCTCATAGAGTAAGGCCTACTTTAACAATTTTCTCAAGATAACATAGACAGCAAGGGGCACACCTAGAATTTGAGTCCAAGTCCATGAGAATAGAGCATGATTTCCTAGCCTTGGCCCTACTGACGATTTGAACCAAATTCTTCTTTGTGGTGGGAGATATTCTATGTATTTACCACTGAATGTTGTCAGCACCCTCCTGCCAATTGAAATAACCAAAAATGTCTCCGGACATCACTAAATGTTACTGGGATCGATCTCCTTTGCCAGCATGTAAGCTCTCTTCTGCCCATCCTCCACTCCCAGTCACCTGTGACCTTGCTTGTGTTTGCTGGTCATACTGAGCAGAAAAGGACACTGTCTACTTTATAAGACCCAAGCCTGCTGACTACTTTAGCATGTAAAATTTCTTCATCTTTGGTACTGAGTGACAGAGTTAAAGTATCAAGCACATGAATACACATTAACATACATCTTTATATCTAAACAAAACTTGACCATGGCTGTCTCTTCTAAACATAAACGTATCTATCTCTACAGCTCCCAGAGTAGGGTGGCATTTCTTTGGCATAAACTTCACAGGTTACATTTCAACTACAGGAAACCTTGTCTATCTGATGTGATGATGTAATTGATCTGACCTTGATTCACCTCCTAAGAAGAAAACTCTAGAAACACAAAGTATAAGTGGCAACTTTATTCCGGAAATAAACAGCAGACCGCCTGCTGAGAGAAGAGCAGCATACTGCTCAGCTCACAGACGGCTGCCTGAGACATCTCTCCTGGCTGTCCACAGAAAGGTTAGGGCAAGCACAGGATGATAGAAGAGCTGAGCTGAGACTTAAGGCTTGAATTCAGGTCTGCAGAGACAGCTGGATTTGTGTGGTAAGAGGGTGAGCAAAAAGGAGAGGGGAAAGTCCAAGTGGAAGGGCACAAAAGTCTATGTGAGAGCTGCATCAGGCTAGGCTGTGGACATTAAAACAAAATCCATGTTGCCCACAATACAGTCACTTCTGGGGAGCAAAAAGAACGGAAACTCTGGTGAGGCACTTGTCAAAAACGCAGGATGCTCACCCTGTCGAGGAGCAAAAATGTCACAGTTCAACTTCCATCATGCAGCTGAGACCCCAAAAAACCACATCTTACAGCTTAGGACTATGGCCTGGTTCACAGACCAAGGGTAGGGATTTGAGATAAAACTGATATCACCCCAAAAACAGGTTCATGGGACTGAGAGGGCTCAGTATCACCGTACACCCTCTCCCCAAGAAAGGAAGGAAAATTAACCATGAATGAACAACATAGCTAATGGGGCAGAAAGGAAAATTGTAAATATATAAATCTCTATTAAGGAAATTCAAAATGCAAAAAAAATACTAGACAGAATTAAGGTATCAGACAAATACAAAGCAGGCGACATCTTAAAAATTAGTACATAATAAATTACATAGAATTTTGACAGTTATTCTACCCACTGTGTTTCTCACATATATAGCATTCACACCCCACAAATTTCCTTAGACTCTCCTCTAATCAAATAATTTCCCCAATTGCATGCAAACACTTCTGAGTTTTTAAATCACAGATTAGTATTGTTTCATACTTACTGAGTTGATTCATATAGCATATGCTTTTGCCTCTTTGTTGGTTGGTTGGGTTTTTCTATATTTTTTTTTCCGATTCAGTCATCTTGAGGCTACAGAGATGACTCAGCAGTGAAGAGTGCTCGTTGCTCTTGCACAGAACCAATTCAGTTCCAAGTAACCAAGTGGTAATTCACAACCATCCACGACTCCAGTTCCAGAGACTTTTCTCACCACATTCTGACCTTCAAGGGCGCCAGGCAGATACATAATGCACATACATAAGTGCAGGTGAAACACTCATCTGAATAAAGAATTAAACATACAAAAATAGTCAAGCATTTTGTTGTGTGTATTCTCATCCTTCCATTGCTGTATGTTTCTGTCTACGTGAACGTGAGCTTGTCTGATGTAATTTGATGGCTATTTGAGTTTTATTGCTTTTGTTTACAATGAACAAAGCTGCTGGCTATCGGTTTGTCACACACAGCCCTTATTGAGATGTGTTCTTCCTATTGCTTATCTTCAGGGCTTTTTGCACGAATGAGTATTTCTTCTAGCCATGCCCCTTTTCTCCGTCAATTGAAGAGGATCGGGTGGTCTCTGTCCCAAATCTAATTGTGTATGGAAATGTACTTATTGGTTTTCACATTTTGAGCCTATTCTCTTCCCCTGGAATGAAACCTGCTTGACCACGGTGTACAACCTTCTTGATGTATTCTTGAATGTAGTGCGGTAATTTTTCATCCACAGTATTCTTTTGTGTTGTGTCCTTGTAAGATGTTGTATGGGGGAATGCTGACTTCACGATATCAACACCTCCCTTTCTTATCCTTCTTATTGAGCAATTTGAACATCATCAGTGTAAGCTTGTATTTAAAGATTTCGTGAAATTTGGCAATGAACCTGCATAATCATGAACTTTCCTTTTGGGGGAGATTTTTATAATTGTTTTGGTCTTGTTAGCTGCTATGTATCTGTTTAAGTTGTTTACATCTTTTTCAGTTCATTTTGGAAGGGCATGTGTGTCTTGGAGAACTATGACTATAACTTATACTAGCCACAGTTCTTCTAGATTTTCCAGTGTTTTAAAAGGTAAGTCTTCAACATGCTCCTTCATGATCCTTTATATTTCAAAGTCATCAGTAGTAATGTCTTCCCCCACCTCATCTCTAATGTTATTAATTTGGGTCTATTCTCTTTTTCCTGATTACTATGACTAGGAGTTCATCAATTGTCCTTACTTTGTTTTAAAGAACTAACTCTTCGTTTAAAACTTTAATATATTGTTTCTTTTTTAGTCTCTGCTTCATGTCTCTGCCATGGCAATTATAATTTCTTATCATACACTATTTTGAGATTTGGATTATTCTTTTCTTAATAGGCCCTTGTGATTATCATTAGGTTATTGACTTGACATCTTTCTGATTTTTATTGTAAACATTCATAGCTATTAACTATCATCTTAGGATCTCTTTAGCTATATTCCAAAAGTTCTAGAAAGTAGGGTTTAACTTTCATTTGACTATAAGAACTCTCTAATTTCTACACTAATTTATTCAGTTCAAGAGTGTATTATTTAGATCCCATACTTAGTTGTCCCCATACTTTTTTTGTTACTGATTTCTAATTAAATGCACCATGATCTGATAAAATTAAAAGAAGTCATTTCAATTATTTTGTATTTGGTGAGACTTGATTGGTGCTCTACACTGATATAATTTATAGAAGGCTCTTTGAACTATTAAGAAGAATATAACTGGGGAAAAGGTGGCGCAGGCCCTCCTGGTTGCCAGCCTCATGGAGAGCTCAAAAGCAGCCCCACACGAGAAACTTCAACTACAGGACCACAGGTAAGACCAACTTTTCTGCTCCAAGTGACCTGCCTGCTGGACTCAGGACACAGGCCCACAGGAACAGCTGAAGACCAGTAGACAGGAAAGATTAACACCCGAAAGCAGAACATTCTGTTCCCATAACTGGCTGAAAGAAAACAGGAAAACAGGTCTATAGCACTACTGACACAAAGGCCTATAGGACAGTCTAGCCAATGTCAGAAATAGCAGAACAAGGTAACACCAGAGGTAACCTGATTGTGAGAGGCAAGCACAGGAACCCAAGCAACAGAAACCAAGACTACATGGCATCATCAGAGCCCAATTCTCCAACCAAAGCAAACACTGAATATCGAAACACACCAGAAAAACAAGATCTAGATTTAAAATCACATTTGATCATGATGATGGAGGACTTCAAGAAAGAGGTAAAGAACTCCCTAAGAGAAATGCAGGAAAACATAAATAAACAAATAGAAGACTATATAGAGGAATCAAAAAAATCCCTGAAAGAATTCCAGAAAACACAATCAAACAGGTAAAGGAATTAAAAATGAAAATACAAGCAATAAAGAAAGCAAATGGGAAACAACCCTGGATATAGAAAACCAAAGGAAGAGACAAGGAGCTATAGATACAAGCATCACCAACATAATACAAGAGATAGAAGAGAGAACCTCAGGAGCAGAAGAGGCCATAGAAATCACCGACACAAGGGTCAATGATAATGTAAAACGGAAAAAGCTACTAGTCCAAAACATACAAGAAATCCAGGACTCAGTGAGAAGATCAAACCTAAGGATAATAGGTATAGAAGAGAGTGAAGACTCCCAGCTCAAAGGACCAGTAAATGACTTCAACAAAATCATAGAAGAAAACTTCCCTAACCTAAAGAAAGAGATGCCCATAAACATACAAGAAGCCTACAGAACTCCAAATTGATTGGACCAGAAAAGAAACTCCTCCCATCACATAATAGTAAAAACACCAAATGCACAAAACAAGACAGAATATTAAAAGCAGTAAGGGAAAAAGGTCAAGTAACATATAAAGGCAGACCTATCAGAATCACACCAGACTTCTCACCAGAGACTATGAAAGCCACAAGATCCTGGACAGATGTCATACAGACCCTAAAAGAATGCAAATGCCAGCCCAGGTTACTGTATCCTGCAAAACTCTCAATTAACATAGATGGAGAGATCAAGATATTCCAAGACAAAACCAAATTTACACAATATCTTTCTACAAATCCAGCCCTACAAAGGATAATAAATTGTAAAGCCCAACATAAGGAGGCAAGCTACACCCTAGAAAAAGCAAGAAACTAATCGTCTTTGCAACAAAACAAAGGAAGGAAAAGCACACAAACATAATCTCACATCCAAATATGAATATAACAGGAAGCAACAATCACTATTCCTTAATATCTCTCAACATCAATGAACTCAACTCCCCAATAAAAAGACATAGATTAACAGACTGGATACACAATGAGGACCCTGCATTCTGCTGCCTACAGGAAACATACCTCAGAGACAAAGACAGACACTACCTCAGAGTGAAAGGCTGGAAAACAACTTTCCAAGCAAATGGTCTGAAGAAGCAGGCTGGAGTTGCCATTCTAATATCGAATAAAATCAACTTTCAACTAAAAGTCATCAAAAAGGATAAGGAAGGACACTTCATATCCATCAAAGGAAAAATCCACCAAAATGAACTCTCAATGCTAAATATCTATGTTCCAAATACAAGGGCACCTACATACATAAAAGAAACCTTACTAAAGCTCAAAACACACATTGAACCTCACAAAATAATAGTAGGGGATTTCAACACCCCACTCTCATCAATGGACAGATCATGGAAACAGAAATTAAACAGAGATATAGACAGACTAAGAGAAGTCATGAACCAAATGGACTTAACAAATATTTATAGAACATTCTATCCCAAAACAAAAGGATATACATTTGTCTCAGCTCCTCATGGTACTTTCTCCAAAATTGACCATATAATTGGTCATAAAACAGGCCTTAACAGATACAGAAAGATAGAAATAATACCATGAGTCCTATAAGACCACCATAGGCTAAAGCTGGTCTTCAATAACAATAAGGGAAGAACGCGCACATATACATGGAAGTTGAACAATGATCTACTCAATGATAACCTGGTCAAGTAAGAAATAAAGAAATTAAAGACTTCTTAGAATTTAATGAAAATGAAGGTACAACATACCCAGTCATATGGGACACAATGAAAGCTGTGCTAAGAGGAAAACTCATAGCTCTGAGTGCCTGCAGAAAGAAACAGGAGAGCACATATGTCAACAGATGTCAGCACACCTAAAAGCTCTAGAACAAAAAGAAGCAAATACACCCTGGAGGAGTAGAAGGCAGGAAATAATCAAACTCAAAGCTGAAATCAACCAAGTAGAAACAAAAAGGACCATAGAAAGAATCAACAGAACCAAAAGTTGGTTCTTTGAGAGAATCAACAAGATAGATAAACCCTTAGCCAGACTAACAGGAGGACACAGAGAATCTGTCCAAATTAACAAAATCAGAAATGAAAGGGGAGACATAACTACAGAATCAGAGGAAATACAAAAAATCATCAGATCCTACTACAAAAGCCTATATTCAACAAAACTTGAAAATCTGCAGGAAATGGACAATTTCCTAGACAGATACCAGGTACCGAAGTTAAATCAGGAACAGATAAACCATTTAAACAATCCCATAACTCCTAAAGAAATAGAAGCAGTCATTAAAAGTCTCCAACCAAAAAGAGCCCAGGGCCAGACGGGTTCAGTGCAGAATTCTATCAGACCTTCATAGAAGACCTCATACCAATATTATCCAAATTATTCCACAAAATTGAAACAGATGGAGCACTCCCGAATTCCTTCTATGAAGCCACAATTACTCTTATACGTAAACCACACAAAGACCCAACAAAGAAAGAGAACTTCAGACCAATTTCCCTTATGAATATCAATGCAAAAATACTCAATAAAATTCTGGCAAACCGAATCCAAGAGCAAATCAAAACAATCATCCACCATGATTGAGTAGGCTTCATCCCAGGCATGAAGAGATGGTTTAATATACAAAAAACCATCAACATAATCCCTTATATAAACAAACTGAAAGAACAAAACCACATGATCATTTCAGTAGATGCTGAGAGAACATTTGACAAAATTCAACACCCCTTCATGATAAAAGTCCTGGAAAGAATAGGAATTCAAGGCCCATACCTAAACATAGTAAAAGCCATATACAGCAAACCAGTTGCTAACATTAAACTAAGTGGAGAGAAACTTGAAGCAATCCCACTAAAATCAGGGACTAGACAAGGCTGCCCACTCTCTCCCTACTTATTCAATATAGTTCTTGAAGTTCTAGCCAGAGCAATCAGACAACAAAAGGAGATCAAGGGGATACGGATCGGAAAAGAAAAAGTCAAAATATCACTATTTGCAGATGATAAGATAGTATATCTAAGTGATCCCAAAAGTTTCACCAGAAAACTACTAAAGCTGATAAACACCTTCAGCAAACTGGCTGGGTATAAAATTAACTCAAATAAATCAGTAGCCTTCCTCTACACAAAAGAGAAACAAGCCGAGAAAGAAATTAGGGAAACTACTCCCTTCATAATAGTCCCAAATAATATAAAATTACTCGGTGTGACTTTAACCAAACAAGTAAAAGATCTGTATGATAAGAACTTCAAGCCTCTGAAGAAAGAAATTGAAGAAGAACTCAGAAGTTGGAAAGATCTCCCATGCTCATGGATTGGCAGGATTAATATAGTAAAAATGGCCATTTTATCAAAAGCGGTCCAAAGATTCAATGAAATCCCCATCAAAATACCAATCCAATTCTTCAAAGAGTTAGACAGAACAATTTGTAAATTCATCTGGAATAACAAAAAATCCAGGATAGCTAAAACTATCCTCAACAGTAAAAGGACTTCTGAGGGAATCAGTATCCCTGAACTCAAGCAGTATTACAGAGCAATAGTGATAAAAACTGCATGGTATTCGTACAGAGACAGACAGATAGACCAGTGGAATAGAATTGAAGACTCAGAAATGAACCCACACACCTATGGTCACTTGACTTTTGACAAAGGAACCAAAACCATCCAATGGAAAAAAGATAGCATTTTCTTTTTTTTTTTCTTTAATTATTTCTTTTATTTATAAGATTAGAATTACATATAATCACATCACTTCTGTCTTCCCATTCCCAAACCCTCTTTATTTTTTATTAACTTGAGTATTTCTTATATACATTTCGAGTGTTATTCCCTTTCCCAGTTTCCGGGCAAACATCCCCCTTCCCCCCCCTTCCTTATGGGTGTTCCCTTCCCAACCCTCCCCCCATTGCCGCCCTCCCCCCCATAGTCTAGTTCACTGGGGGTTCAGTCTTAGCAGGACCCAGGGCTTCCCCTTCCACTGGTGCTCTTACTAGGATATTCATTGCTACCTATGGGGTCAGAGTCCAGGGTCAGTCCATGTATAGTCTTTAGGTAGTGGCTTAGTCCCTGGAAGCTCTGGTTGCTTGACATTGTTGTACATATGGGGTCTCCAGCCCCTTCAAGCTCTTCCAGTTCTTTCTCTGATTCCTTCAACGGGGGACCTATTCTCAGTTCAGTGGTTTGCTGCTGGTATTCGCCTCTGTATTTGCTGTATTCTGGCTGTGTCTCTCAGGAGCGATCTACATCCGGCTCCTGTCGGTCTGCACTTCTTTGCTTCATCCATCTTGTCTAATTGGGTGGCTGTATATGTATGGGCCACATGTGGGGCAGGCTCTGAATGGGTGTTCCTTCAGTCTCTGTTTTAATCTTTGCCTCTCCCTTCCCTGCCAAGGGTATTCTTTTTCCTCATTTAAAGAAGGAGTGAAGCATTCACATTTTGATCATCCGTCTTGAGTTTCGTTTGTTCTAGGGATCTAGGGTAATTCAAGCATTTGGGCTAATAGCCACTTATCAATGAGTGCATACCATGTATGTATTTCTGTGATTGGGTTAGCTCACTCAGGATGATATTTTCCAGTTCCAAAAATTTGCCTACGAATTTCATAAACTCGTTGTTTTTGATAGCTGAGTAATATTCCATTGTGTAGATGTACCACATTTTCTGTATCCATTCCTCTGTTGAAGGGCATCTGGGTTCTTTCCAGTTTCTGGCTATTATAAATAAGGCTGCAATGAACATAGTGGAGCACGTGTCTCTTTTATATGTTGAGGCATCTTTTGGGTATATGCCCAAGAGAGGTATAGCTGGATCCTCAGGCAGTTCAATGTCCAATTTTCTGAGGAACCTCCAGACTGATTTCCAGAATGGTTGTACCAGTCTGCAATCCCACCAACAATGGAGGAGTGTTCCTCTTTTTCCACATCCTCGCCAGCATCTGCTGTCACCTGAGTTTTTGATCTTAGCCATTCTCACTGGTGTGAGGTGAAATCTCAGGGTTGTTTTGATTTGCATTTCCCTTATGACTAAAGATGTTGAACATTCCTTTAGGTGTTTCTCAGGCATTCGGCATTCCTCAGCTGTGAATTCCTTGTTTAGCTCTGAACCCCATTTTTTAATAGGGTTATTTGTTTCCCTGCGGTCTAACTTCTTGAGTTCTTTGTATATATTGGATATAAGGCCTCTATCTGTTGTAGGATTGCTAAAGATCTTTTCCCAATCTGTTGGTTGCCGTTGTGTCCTAACCACAGTGTCCTTTGCCTTACAGAAGCTTTGCAGTTTTATGAGATCCCATTTGTCGATTCTTGATCTTAGAGCGTAAGCCATTGGTGTTTTGTTCAGGAAATTTTTTCCAGTGCCCATGTGTTCGAGATGCTGCCCTAGTTTTTCTTCTATTAGTTTGAGTGTGTCTGGTTTGATGTGGAGGTCCTTGATCCACTTGGACTTAAGCTTTGTACAGGGTGATAAGCATGGATCGATCTGCATTCTTCTACATGTTGACCTCCAGTTGAACCAGCACCATTTGCTGAAAATGCTATCTTTTTTCCATTGGATGGTTTTGGCTCCTTTGTCAAAAATCAAGTGACCATAGGTGTGTGGGTTCATTTCTGGGTCTTCAATTCTATTCCATTGGTCTATCTGTCTGTCTCTGTACCAATACCATGCAGTTTTTATTACTATTGCTCTGTAATACTGCTTGAGTTCAGGGATAGTGATTCCCCCTGAAGTCCTTTTATTGTTGAGGATAGCTTTAGCTATCCTGGGTTTTTTGTTATTCCAGATGAATTTGCAAATTGTTCTGTCTAACTCTTTGAAGAATTGGATTGGTATTTTGATGGGGATTGCATTGAATCTGTAGATTGCTTTTGGTAAAAAGATAGCATTTTCAACAAATGGTGCTGGTTCAATCGGAGGTCAGCATGTAGAAGAATGCAGATCGATCCATACTTATCACCCTGTACAAAGCTTAAGTCCAAGTGGATCAAGGACCTCCACATCAAACCAGATACACTCAAACTAATAGAAGAAAAAGTGGGGAAGCATCTTGAACACATGGGCACTGTAGAAAATTTCCTGAACAAAACACCAATGGCTTATGCTCTAAGATCAAGAATCGATAAATGAGATCTCATAAAACTGCGAAACTTCTGTAAGGCAAAGGACACTGTTGTTAGGACAAAACGGCAACCAACAGATTAGGAAAAGATCTTTAGCAATCCTACAACAGATAGAAGGCTTTTATCCAAAATATACAAAGACTCAAGAAGTTAGACCGCAGGGAGACAAATAACCCTATTAAAAATGGGGTTCAGAGCTAAACAAAGAAATCACAGCTGAGGAATGCCAAATGGCTGAGAAACACCTAAAGAAATGTTCACCATCTTCAGCCATAAGGAAAATGCAAATCAAAACAACCCTGAGATTTCACCTCACACCAGTGAGAATGGCTAAGATCAAAAACTCAGGTGACAGCAAATGCTGGCGAGGATGTGGAGAAAGAGGAACACTCCTCTGTTGTTGGTGGGATTGCAGACTGGTACAACCATTCTGGAAATCAGTCTGGAGGTTCCTCAGAAAATTGGACATTGAACTGCCTGAGGACCCAGCTATACCTCTCATGGGCATATACCCAAAAGATGCCCCAACATATAACAAAGACACGTGCTCCACTATGTTCATAGCAGCCTTATTTATAATAGCCAGAAGCTGGAAAGAACCCAGATGCCCTTCAACAGAGGAATGGATACAGAAAATGTGGTACATCTACACAATGGAATATTACTCAGCTATCAAAAACAATGACTTCATGAAATTCATAGGCAAATGGACGGAACTGGAAAAGATGGATGAAGCAAAGAAGTGCAGGCCGACAGGAGCCGGATATAGATCTCTCCTGAGAGACACAGCTAGAATACAGCAAATACATAGGCGAATGCCAGCAGCAAACCACTGAACTGAGAATTGGACCCCCATTGAAGGAATCAGAGAGAGGACTGGAAGAGCTTGAAGGGGCTCGAGACCCCATTTGAACAACAATGCCAACCAACCTGGGCTTCCAGGGACTAAGCCACTACCCAAAGACTATACATGGACTGACCCTGGGCTCCAACTTCATAGGTAGCAGTGAATAGCCTAGTAAGAGCACCAGTAGAAGGGGAAACCCTTGGTCCTGCCAAGACTGAACCCCCAGTGAACGTGATTGTTGTGGGGAGGGCGGTAATGGGGAGAGGATGGGGAAGGAAACACCCATCTATAAGGGGAGGGGGAGAGGTTAGTGGGATGTTGGCCTGGAAACTGGGAAGGGGAATAACAGTCGAAATGTAAATAAGAAATACTCAAGTTAATAAAGATGGGGGAAAAAAGTAAAAACAAAAAGAAAGAATATGGGGACCACAGGTAAGACCAAATTTTCTGCTGCAAGAAAGCTGCCTGGTGAGCTTGGGACACAGGAAAGCAGAATTTCTCTAGGACCGGGCACGTTCTGTGTTTACCGGAAGTCCCACACCCGCGGATCCCGGCCCGCAGCAGCTCTCTGCTCCCAGACCCGGTGAGAGAGAGACCCAACCGCCTGGTCAGGTGGGCACTCCTGAGGCTGCAGAGCGGAAGAGACCACCAACTCTGCTCACCCCTGCCCACATCCCTGGCCCAAGAGGAAACTGTATAAGGCCTCTGGGCTCCCGTGGGGAAGGGCCCAGGAGCGGCAGGACCCCTGTGCCTGAGACACCGCCGGAACCTGAAAGAAACAGACCGGATAAATAGTTCTCTGCACCCAAATCCCGTGGGAGGGAGAGCTAAACCTTCAGAGAGGCAGACAAGCCTGGGAAACCAGAAGTGACTGCTCCCTGCACACACATCTCGGACGCCAGAGGAAAAAGCCAAAGACCATCTGGAACCCTGGTGCACTGAAGTTCCCGGAAGGGGTGGCACAGGTCTTCCTGGTTGCTGCCGCTGCAGAGAGCCCGTGGGCAGCACCCCACGAGCGAACCTGAGCCTCGGGACCACAGGTAAGACCAAATTTTCTGCTGCAAGAAAGCTGCCTGGTGAACTCAAGACACAGGCCCACAGGAACAGCTGAAGACCTGTAGAGAGGAAAAACTACATGCCCGAAAGCAGAACACTCTGTCCCCATAACTGACTGAAAGAGAGGAAAACAGGTCTACAGCACTCCTGTCACACAGGCTTATAGGACAGTCTAGCCACTGTCAGAAATAGCAGAACAAAGTAACACTAGAGATAATCTGATGGCGAGAGGCAAGCGCAGGAACCCAAGCAACAGAAACCAAGACTACATGCCATCATCGGAGCCCAATTCTCCCACCAAAACAAACATGGAATATCCAAACACACCAGAAAAGCAAGATCTAGTTTCAAAATCATATTTGATCATGATGCTGGAGGACTTCAAGAAAGACATGAACACACTTAGGGAAGCACAGGAAAACATTAATAAACAAGTAAAAGCCTACAGAGAGGAATCGCAAAAATCCCTGAAAGAATTCCAGGAAAACACAATCAAACAGTTGAAGGAATTAAAAATGGAAATAGAAGCAATCAAGAAAGAACACATGGAAACAACCCTGGATATAGAAAACCAAAAGAAGAGACAAGGAGCTGTAGATACAAGCCTCACCAACAGAATTCAAGAGATGGAAGAGAGAATCTCAGGAGCAGAAGATTCCATAGAAATCATTGAC
Organism: Rattus norvegicus; assembly: GCF_021556685.1. Classification (NCBI taxonomy): domain Eukaryota; kingdom Metazoa; phylum Chordata; class Mammalia; order Rodentia; family Muridae; genus Rattus; species Rattus norvegicus. Next base: position 51,650,145 of record NC_141551.1, read on the forward strand.
TCAACTGTCAAAGATAATGTAAAGCGGAAAAAGCTACTGGTCCAAAACATACAGGAAATCCAGGACTCAATGAGAAGATCAAACCTAAGGATAATAGGTATAGAAGAGAGTGAAGACTCCCAGCTCAAAGGACCAGTAAATATCTTCAACAAAATCATAGAAGAAAACTTCCCTAACCTAAAAAAAGAGATACCCATAGACATACAAGAAGCCTACAGAACTCCAAATAGATTGGACCAGAAAAGAAACACCTCCCGTCACATAATTGTCAAAACACCAAACGCACAAAATAAAGAAAGAATAATAAAAGCAGTAAGGGAAAAAGGTCAAGTAACATATAAAGGGAGACCTATCAGAATCACACCAGACTTCTCGCCAGAAACTATGAAGGCCAGAAGATCCTGGACTGAGGTCATACAGACCCTAAGAGAACACAAATGCCAGCCCAGGTTACTGTATCCAGCAAAACTCTCAATTAACATTGATGGAGAAACCAAGATATTCCATGACAAAACCAAATTTACACAATATCTTTCTACAAATCCAGCACTACAAAGGATAATAAATGGTAAAGCCCAACATAAGGAGGCAAACTATACCCTAGAAGAAGCAAGAAACTAATCGTCTTGGCAACAAAACAAAGAGAATGAAAGCACACAAACATAACCTCACATCCAAATATGAATATAAAGGGAAGCAATAATCACTATTCCTTAATATCTCTCAATATCAATGGCCTCAACTCCCCAATAAAAAGACATAGATTAACAAACTGGATACGCAATGAGGACCCTGCATTCTGCTGCCTACAGGAAACACACCTCAGAGACAAAGACAGACACTACCTCAGAGTGAAAGGCTGGAGAACAACTTTCCAAGCAAATGGTCAGAAGAAGCAAGCTGGAGTAGCCATTCTAATATCAAATAAAATCAATTTCCAACTAAAAGTCATCAAAAAAGATAAGGAAGGACACTTCATATTCATCAAAGGAAAAATCCACCAAGATGAACTCTCAATCCTAAATATCTATGCCCCAAATACAAGGGCACCTACATACGTAAAAGAAACCTTACTAAAGCTCAAAACACACATTGCACCTCACACAATAATAGTGGGAGACTTCAACACCCCACTCTCATCAATGGACAGATCATGGAAACAGAAATTAAACAGTGATGTCGACAGACTAAGAGACGTCATGAGCCAAATGGACTTAACGGATATTTATAGAACATTCTATCCTAAAACAAAAGGATATACCTTCTTCTCAGCTCCTCATGGTACTTTCTCCAAAATTGACCATATAATTGGTCAAAAAACGGGCCTCAACAGGTACAGAAAGATAGAGATAATCCCATGCGTGCTATCGGACCACCACGGCCTAAAACTGGTCTTCAATAACAATAAGGGAAGAATGCCCACATATACGTGGAAATTGAACAATGCTCTACTCAATGATAACCTGGTCAAGGAAGAAATAAAGAAAGAAATTAAAAACTTTTTAGAATTTAATGAAAATGAAGATACAACATACCCAAACTTATGGGACACAATGAAAGCTGTGCTAAGAGGAAAACTCATAGCGCTGAGTGCCTGCAGAAAGAAACAGGAAAGAGCATATGTCAGCAGCTTGACAGCACACCTAAAAGCTCTAGAACAAAAAGAAGCAAATACACCCAGGAGGAGTAGAAGGCAGGAAATAATCAAACTCAGAGCTGAAATCAACCAAGTAGAAACAAAAAGGACCATAGAAAGAATCAACAGAACCAAAAGTTGGTTCTTTGAGAAAATCAACAAGATAGATAAACCCTTAGCCAGACTAACGAGAGGACACAGAGAGTGCGTCCAAATTAACAAAATTAGAAATGAAAAGGGAGACATAACTACAGATTCAGAGGAAATTCAAAAAATCATCAGATCTTACTATAAAAACCTATATTCAACAAAATTTGAAAATCTTCAGGAAATGGACAATTTCCTAGACAGATACCAGGTATCGAAGTTAAATCAGGAACAGATAAACCAGTTAAACAACCCCATAACTGCTAAGGAAATAGAAGCAGTCATTAAAGGTCTTCCAACCAAAAAGAGCCCAGGTCCAGACGGGTTTAGTGCAGAATTCTATCAAACCTTCATAGAAGAACTCATACCAATATTATCCAAACTATTCCACAAAATTGAAACAGATGGAGCACTACCGAATTCCTTCTGCGAAGCCACAATTACTCTTATTACTAAACCACACAAAGACACAACAAAGAAAGAGAACTTCAGACCAATTTCCCTTATGAATAACGACGCAAAAATACTCAATAAAATTCTGGCAAACCGAATTCAAGAGCACATCAAAACAATCATCCACCATGATCAAGTAGGCTTCATCCCAGGCATGCAGGGATGGTTTAATATACGGAAAACCATCAACGTGATCCATCATATAAACAAACTGAAAGAACAAAACCACATGATCATTTCATTAGATGCTGAGAAAGCATTTGACAAAATTCAACACCCCTTCATGATAAAAGTCCTGGAAAGAATAGGAATTCAAGGCCCATACCTAAACATAGTAAAAGCCATATACAGCAAACCAGGTGCTAACATTAAACTAAATGGAGAGAAACTTGAAGCAATCCCACTAAAATCAGGGACTAGACAAGGCTGCCCACTCTCTCCCTACTTATTCAATATAGTTCTTGAAGTTCTAGCCAGAGCAATCAGACAACAAAAGGAGATCAAGGGGATACAGATCGGAAAAGAAGAAGTCAAAATATCACTATTTGCAGATGACATGATAGTATATTTAAGTGATCCCAAAAGTTCCACCAGAGAACTACTAAAGCTGATAAACAACTTCAGCAAAGTGGCTGGGTATAAAATTAACTCAAATAAATCAGTTGCCTTCCTCTATACAAAAGAGAAACAAGCCGAGAAAGAAATTAGGGAAACGACACCCTTCATAATAGACCCAAATAATATAAAGTACCTCGGTGTGACTTTAACCAAGCAAGTAAAAGATCTGTACAATAAGAACTTCAAGACACTGAGGAAAGAAATTGAAGAAGACCTCAGAAGATGGAAAGATCTCCCATGCTCATGGATTGGCAGGATTAATATAGTAAAAATGGCCATTTTACCAAAAGCAATCTACAGATTCAATGCAATCCCCATCAAAATACCAATCCAATTCTTCAAAGATTTAGACAGAACAATTTGCAAATTCATCTGGAATAACAAAAAACCCAGGATAGCTAAAGCTATCCTCAACAATAAAAGGACTTCAGGGGGAATCACTATCCCTGAACTCAAGCAGTATTACAGAGCAATAGTGATAAAAACTGCATGGTATTGGTACAGAGACAGACAGATAGACCAATGGAATAGAATTGAAGACCCAGAAATGAACCCACACACCTATGGTCACTTGATTTTTGACAAAGGAGCCAAAACCATCCAATGGAAAAAAGATAGCATTTTCAGCAAATGGTGCTGGTTCAACTGGAGGTCAACATGTAGAAGAATGCAGATCGATCCATGCTTATCACCCTGTACAAAGCTTAAGTCCAAGTGGATCAAGGACCTCCACATCAAACCAGACACACTCAAACTAATAGAAGAAAAACTAGGGAAGCATCTGGAACACATGGGCACTGGAAAAAATTTCCTGAACAAAACACCAATGGCTTATGCTCTAAGATCAAGAATCGACAAATGGGATCTCATAAAACTGCAAAGCTTCTGTAAGGCAAAGGACACGGTGGTTAGGACAAAACGGCAACCAACAGATTGGGAAAAGATCTTTACCAATCCTACAACAGATAGAGGCCTTATATCCAAAATATACAAAGAACTCAAGAAGTTAGACCGCAGGGAAACAAATAACCCTATTAAAAAATGGGGTTCAGAGCTAAACAAAGAATTCACAGCTGAGGAATGCCGAATGGCTGAGAAACACCTAAAGAAATGTTCAACATCTTTAGTCATAAGGGAAATGCAAATCAAAACAACCCTGAGATTTCACCTCACACCAGTGAGAATGGCTAAGATCAAAAACTCAGGTGACAGCAGATGCTGGCGAGGATGTGGAGAAAGAGGAACACTCCTCCATTGTTGGTGGGATTGCAGACTGGTAAAACCATTCTGGAAATCAGTCTGGAGGTTCCTCAGAAAATTGGACATTGAACTGCCTGAGGATCCAGCTATACCTCTCTTGGGCATATACCCAAAAGATGCCTCAACATATAAAAGAGACACGTGCTCCACTATGTTCATCGCAGCCTTATTTATAATAGCCAGAAAATGGAAAGAGCCGAGATGCCCTTCAACAGAGGAATGGATACAGAAAATGTGGTACATCTACACAATGGAATATTACTCAGCTATCAAAAACAACGAGTCTATGAAATTCGTAGGGAAATGGTTGGAACTGGAAAATATCATCCTGAGTGAGCTAACCCAATCACAGAAATACATACATGGTATGCACTCATTGATAAGTGGCTATTAGCCCAAATGCTTGAATTACCCTAGATCCCTAGAACAAACGAAACTCAAGACGGATGATCAAAATGTGAATGCTTCACTCCTTCTTTAAATGAGGAAAAAGAATACCCTTGGCTGGGAAGGGAGAGGCAAAGATTAAAACAGAGACTGAAGGAACACCCATTCAGAGCCTGCCCCACAGGTGGCCCATACATATACAGCCACCCAATTGGACAAGATGGATGAAGCAAAGAAGTGCAGACCGACAGGAGCCGGATGTAGATCGCTCCTGAGAGACACAGCCAGAATACAGCAAATACAGAGGCGAATGCCAGCAGCAAACCACTGAACTGAGAATAGGTCCCCCGTTGAAGGAATCAGAGAAAGAACTGGAAGAGCTTGAAGGGGCTCGAGACCCCAAAAGTACAACAATGTCAAGCAACCAGAGCTTCCAGGGACTAAGCCACTACCTAAAGACTATATATGGACTGACCCTGGACTCTGACCCCATAGGTAGCAATGAATATCCTAGTAAGAGCACCAGTGGAAGGGGAAGCCCTGGGTCCTGCTAAGACTGAACCCCCAGTGAACTAGACTATGGGGGGAGGGCGGCAATGGGGGGAGGGTTGGGAGGGGAACACCCATAAGGAAGGGGAGGGGGGAGGGGGATTTTGCCCGGAAACCGGGAAAGGGAATAACACTCGAAATGTATATAAGAAATACTCAAGTTAATAAAAAAAAAAAAAAGAATATAATTTCTGTGTCTGATGGATGAAATGTTCTATATGTATCTTTTAAGTCTATTTGATCTATGGTATAGTTTAATGGTAAAGTTTCCTTGTTAGTAGATGTAAGAGTGGGAGAGTGAAATCATATGTTCTTATCTATTAATGTCCTCTTATGTGTATGAGTTTTCATTTTATAAAAGAAATTAGATGTCTCAATGTTTAATATGTGTGTGTGTGTGTGTGTGTGTGTGTGTGTGTGTGTGTGTGTGTGTGTGTGTGTATTTTCCATAAGGAATTGTTCTTTTTGGAAAAAAAATATGGAATGCCTTTATCTTTTCTGAAAGCTTCTGATTTAGTCTACTTTGTCTGTTACGGAATAGATAAGACTAACTCATTGTCAGTTTCTGCTCTCTTGAGCCCTTGACAGTTCCAGTATAGGTCTTGATGGTTTGAGTGCTTTTGCTAGTGAAGTGTGATTCCTGGAGATAAAATAGTTGACTCTGATGTTATACACCAGTCAGTTAGTCTGCAACTATCTGTGTATTTATATTTAAAGTTATTATTGGGAGATATTTACAGATTCTGTAATTGTTTTCTCTTTCTGGCCCATTGGATTACTGTTTGTTCTTTACACTGTCTCCAATTAGTGTCAGAGGTTTACAAGTTAATTGTGTTAGGCATAATTAGTTTCTTCCTGGCTTTCTTTTGTGAAGCTTTTGCTTTCTTGCAATCTATTCTCAAGTCTCATAATTGAGATTGTTTGGGTTTGTTTTTGTATTATTTTTGTTTTTTGTTTTGTTTTTTTCTTCTCCATATTCCTGTACTACCTTCTGCAGTGATGGTTTGGGGATCATGAACTGCCTTATTTTGTGTGTGTGTTGAAATGTTCTATTTACCTATTTATTTTAAAAGATAGCCTTGCTGGACATAGCACTTCCTATTGTCAGTTACTTTCAAGGATTAAAATTTATCATTCATGATACCGTACATGTGAGGGTTGCTAAGCAGTGATGTCATGTGTCTTCTTCTGTGAGTTGACATTATTCTGTTATGTATTTAAATATTGTTCCTTTGCTATGAGTGTTTGACATCTTGACTATACCTGCTCCATAGAGAGTGTCTTCTCTATTCTTGTCCACTTGGGATTCTAGACGCTTCCTGTGTTTGAAACCCTGTTTCTCTAGGTTTGGAGGAAAATTTTGCTAGGATTGCATTGAATACACTGACTACACATTTGGTGATGTTCTCAGCTCCTTCTTCTAACCTGTGAATTCCTAGGTTATATCCAAAGTCTTTGCACAGTGTAGTTCATATATTTTTCACCATTGGGGTCTGAACACAGCATTTCCTCAACCTTGTATTCATCGTTGATCTTCTTTCCTCTGCTGGGTAAATTGTACTGGTGATGTTTTCTACCATGTTTACTTGGTTTCTCCTCCTTCTTCTCCTTCTCCTTCTCTTTCTCCTCCTCCTTCTGGTCCTCCTCCTTCTCCTCCTCTTCCTCCATCACCTCCCCCTTCACCTCCACCAAAACACTTCCTCCTTCTTCTAATTATATTTGCCGGGTAGAGGTGTAGGAAAGCTAGATCAACAATTATGCCCTTTCATGCCTGTGGAGGTCAGCAGACAATTTACAAGAGTCTTTCCTTCCACTGTGTGTCAGGGGTGAACATGGCTTACCCTTCTTGGTGGCAAGGGTCTCATAGGAAGAGTCTTCTTCCAAGCCCTTCAGTTGATTTTTCTACTATTGCTGTTCATTTTTTGAAATCCCAATTTTTGGCTTGTCTTTCCTCTATGCCAATTTTTTTTCACCCATGTTACCTAAGTTCTAAACCTTTTGGCTCACTTTTTTCTGCAAGTTGCTGACTTTCTTCCCAAGGTTCTGAATAAAATTTATCTGCTTGGTAGTATGCCTTTTTGAAATCTTAATCTGACTTTTACCTATTTTAGTATCTTCAGTTTTAGAAGTTGCATTAAATATACTAATATAAGGAGAAAAATAAGAAAGTCAAAAACAAAGATTAAACACACTAAAGACGGGCATATGTCTTTTCATCCACTTCCTTGGTACCTGCATCCCTCAGCTTGTCAGTGATCAGTCCTTCCTCTCCATCACTGCCTCTCTCAGCCATCCCTCTCCCAAACACTGTGGCAGGATAGACTGAGTCTCCCCTCCTTGATTATTCCCTGGCAAGGCAGTTCAAGATTAACAAGATATTCTCTCTCAAGATGGGCCCCTCTCCAAGTTCTGAGCCATCTAATGAACAAAAGGGATTTTTTTTCACCACTGACCTGCTCACCAGAGAAAACACTGTGTCATTAAGACCCACAAGGCTTGTAAGAAAGTACAGGCTGCTCAAGAGGATAAGACAGCCAGACTTTCGTGAGTTTCTCTGAAGCATTTGCTCCCTTCTACCTACCAGGGAACTAACTGCAAACCGAAGCTGGGCTCTCTTGCTTCTATTCATTTCTGGCTCTTTTCCTCTCTGATTTTCTGGTATCCCTTCACTTCATGAATTTCTAAAGCTCTTCTCCCATCTCTCTTTTTTAGATAAAGTTTGTGTGTGTGTGTGTGTGTGTGTGTGTGTGTGTGTGTGTGTGGTGTATGCTCGCATACACACACTTTTGTATGTGCAAAGTATGACTTTCTCATTCACCACCTTATACTAAAACAACCTCCAGATCGCTGGCTCTTATCTTCCTAATGCTGCGACCTTTTAGTACAGTTCCTCATGTTATGGGGACTGCAACTTCATGTAATAAATCATAATGTAAATATTTTTGCCAAAAGGGTTGCAACCCACAATTTAAGAACCACTGCTCCGGAACATCTTACCCAGAACTCTAAAGCACAGATAGTAAAGTATTTGAAGCACTCAACGTCATTAGCGATAATACATGACTAAGAAATAATAACTGAAAAACACAATAAGATACCGTAATACATGGAGAACCGTGCAAACTCATAAGGTACTAAATACTGACAAGAACAGAAGATCCTGAGAATTATTATCCACACTGGTACTGGTGGGAGTCTATAATGTTTTCAGAAAACAGTTTTGGAAATTTCTGATACAGTTATACATACACTGATGATCCAGGATTCTGAGACATTAAAAATATAAACCTATTTCTACCAGAAGATGCCTCCAAGAACCATCACAGAGGTACTGTCATTCAGTGGCCTAAGCTGGAAACTGCACCACCATCACCAACAGAATGACGGATCTAAAAACTGCTGGATATTTATATTTGGGGAAGTTATTCATCAACAGTACAAACATATCAAGTATACAAACAACATCATAAAGAAGTTAGAAATATAGTGTGATGACCAAAGAAGAGCTACAAATACTTCTTGAATCCATTTCTGTACATTTCAAAAACAAGAAAAAATTAATTTATACTTCAGGATACCAGAAAAGCCATTCATTTCAGAAAATATAAAGAACAAAAGAGGCGCTGGGAATTGTTCTACATTTTGATAGAACTAATGAAATTTATTTTCCCACAGCTAGGGATATATCTGATTGGTGGAGTACCTGCCTGGCAAGGAACACTCTAAGTTCTAGCCCCAGCACTGCCAAAAGAAAAACAACACATACATCTATTTCAGTAGCAAAATACACACAAAATGTTCTGAGTCAGGCAAAGCTAACCTATAGTGACAAAACTCGGGGCAGCGGTTATCCAGACCGAGGCCTGTGACTTGACAGAGGCCACTGTCTTGTGTCTTGACCTGGGCACTAGGTGTGCTGAACGACTTCTTTATGGAATTTCATTACGCTCACGCTATGTGCACTTTATTTAAATGACTGCACTTTAGCCTGATTTGCATTTTAAAATTTTTGACGTGGGGAAACACAAAGGCCTCTCATGAATTCCTAAGCAGAAATTCACATTCTGCGTCCCTGACACAATAGGATGAAAGGGAGTTGTTCTCCGTGCCATCCATGGTGCAGGCTCATCTTACGGGAAAGCTTTAACCTGTTACTGTGACAGCATGCTTTGACTGTAGCGTTCACAGAGAATAAATCATTTCCATTGAATCTGTCCGGCTGCTTTGTGATTAAAGATGACAGGGAAGCCACAGCAAGCTTCGCTGGAGAAATCATGGCAATACACTTCTGTCATATTATAATACAGTGGGACTGGAGATCACCCGGGAGTGTCACATTTGTAATTTCAGGAAACCAGAAGCTGTTTATGGAATAGGAGCCACCTGCATCTCTTTAACTTGTCTTTTGAATCTACTGCCTGTTTGTATCTATTCAAACCTGAAGAACTGCATGCCATTAAATACCACATAAAAAAGTCCGGCATGGCCAGAAAGGATCAGAAGCTAAATGGAAATTTTCAGTATCTTGGGTCAAAGATTCTACTTTAACAAGACCTAAATGGTCTCGGAGACATAACTTGAGTATTTTGATAGATGTCCCAAGATTTTACTGTGGAGATAGCCTTAATGCTAAGGAAGCTTTTGCTCAGTGAAAGACAGCAAATTAAAAGACGTGTCAGCGAAGGCCCTTCAGTTACCATCTATGTGAAACTCCCGCTGGCGGGTCGGAGCAAATAAATAATTATTGCACATTGATCTCGGAATTGCTCCCTGCATTTCGATGAAGAGGGACATGAAGACACGAAATTGAAAGTGCTGGACGTGTGCAGTCTGGCTTGGCATCGTCTCACGTCTTCTTGGGTCAATTTTGCTATTAATTGCTTCAGGTGTGAAGTGACAGCATTGTCTGAGGGAGCTTGGCCGATGCAGATTCCTCTTGATACCGAGGTACACAAAAATCCGAAGTGTGAAGCCGGTACACACTCATTCTGCAAGCCCCACTGATGAGCCAATGGGGGGGGATGGCCCCATCCTACCACAAACGAGATAGGCTATGGTCCTTAGAAAGATCAAACACTTAGGGCAGAACTGAGCTGGAGAAGGCCTGTCCTTGCCAGGTTTTACACTCCTGCTGTTTGAAACCAGGTTCCAAAGTAAACATCCTACCCATCACTACTTGAAGAAAACTACTTTTGAGGGACATCTAAGCAAAATCTAAGTTCTGTCGGGTCCTTAGCAGCCTGTGGAACACTATTCAAATCCTAGGGTGAAAAAGAACATAACTTGGGGCCTCTGGTCACCTTCGTATGGCAGAGAATAAGGACCAATAGGTGTTGTTTTCTAAGTCTATAGTTCGTTATATCTCTTCTGCAGGAGATGGCTTCTCGGATGATGGCTGAACTGATCTATGAGTATACCAGAATATCATTAGAAGTCATTTTCTCACTGTGTGTTTTCCCTTCCTTCTCCCCCTCCTCCTTGTTTATCTTCTTTGTTTTCTACACCAATGTTATCCGGTTTCACTCTAGGTCCCTAGAGGCTATGGGTTATATCTTGAGGAGTGGGCCTTAGGTCAAGTCAGACATTGGTTTACCCCACGGATTTGTGCCACCCTTGCCCTTCCAAATCTCACAGGCAGGACCTCAGGGCTGTGGCTAGGCCGATGTTTATAATTCTCTTCGGTAATGTGCAGGGTGCCTTCCTGTACCAAAGATACTATCATGTAAGGGTGAATTCTAATTGAGAGAGAGAGAGAGAGAGAGAGAGATTGCTAATTTTTGTATCTTTGCATGTCCAAACATATTATGAGTCCAAGAAGCTTAATTACATAAAGTGAGATAAAAGCTCTAAGTCTAAATTGACAGATTTACAACTTCATGTTTATATATTTCTTAGGTTATGAAAAGTCTGAACTTAGGGTTTGCTTTTACTCTGTGTAATTAATTTAAAATCAATCATGAACATGAAGATTGTTAAGTCAAAGCCCCACATCCCACTCATTCCTTTAAAAAGATTGGCATAACCTCAACCTCAGAAGAAGATATCCCACCCCAATCATACTAATTACAACTAAATATCCAGGTCAGATACACAAGTGCAGATCACTGTTATCAAAAGACTATAAATGATAGAGAAAGAACCTGGAGACCGGCTAGGGACCTCTAAAGACAGTTACGTATAAGGATGTCTCAGCAAATAACAGACCAGACAGAAAATGGTTTCCCATAAGTTTATTACTAACCTGACAAAGCCCTCTCACCTTGGACACTACAGCCATTGGAACACCATCATTCAATGACTAAATGTCAGAGATGCCAGGACGAATCTCTGCTGGCCCGCACAGTGCTCATGCTTACATACTACACATACATCACAGTTAGTGAAGACACCATTGTTTTATGTGTTTGTAATGCTACACTTTATGATCAATTGGTTGTTAATATACTGTTTGTATAATTTTTAATGTCTACTGTAAAACTATTGCTATCCCAATAGCAACTTCATATACCTCCTGTTTACTTTTCTTGATGGCTTTGGGAGACCACTTCAAGTCATCAGCTTAAATCTTGCAACTCTGTAGAAGTTCCTGCCATGGTTTGCACACAAGGACAGACTTGCTTAGCCATGTCTTTCTCAGGATAGGTAGGTTCCCATCGTTAAGGGACACACTTGAAGACACTAGCTTTAAAAAAAAACCCTAATCAGCTAAATAAAAATACAAATCAACAGGTTCAAAGGAAATAAGACACAAAGAAACGCATGCCCTGCTGTGTCCTAACCAAAGGCCTGAGATGAAAGAGAAGCGGTGTGCCATTGACAAACGATAACAATTCAGAGTCCAAGAGATTTCTCACTCAAAATGGTGTTTCACATTAGGAAATGAAATGTTCACACGCTTGGCTTCACCATTGGGCAGGCTCAGTGAACAGCAGCAGTCACGTGCTCTATTCTGACAGAAGTACCTCTTGCTGCTTCTTGTATTATGTCAAAATGTTTACTGTGTCTATCTGGATGGTACCAACATTTGTTTATGAGACCCAGACTGTATTCTAAAGTTTCCCCAACACTTGAAATAAAATAATAGAATCATAAACCCCTGCAAATGAGTGTTAGGCTTCCATAAACAACTTCGCATTTAGTGTTAAACTTTCACAGACTCCCATGTTCCAAGTCTATGGCTTATTTAAGAGACAGTGGTTTAGACACCAGAATTTAATTCTAATCTCATCCTCATCAGAGTTACTGACAAGCCTTGCTTTCTTGACAAGCCTTGTTGAGTGTCAGTAGAAATGCCTCTTGGGTTTTCATACGTATTGGCTGTCTTGTTCAGGTTACATTCTCTGGATAGGAAGAACAAGTATGGCAGCAGGAACATGGACGTATGCTGTGAAATAGGTTGAATGGAGATAAAATAAGAATGGTCTATTTTAAAAAGAGAAGAAAGATCATCAAAGATTCACTAGGCACCCAAGACTTTCTGTTTCCTGATTTAAAGAATGAATTCATGACTTGAACGGCTCAGCTCCTCCCATTTTATGCCATACATCTCTTTCCTACTATAATAGATGGCTCTGGCCATTGGTGTGGCTGAATTAGAACAGAAACTGGGAAAGGAGATGCACATCAGGTTACATTTTGTAAATGATTGAAGTGATGACTGAGGGAAGAGCCCATTTGCTTACAGAGTACCAGAATTCGGGGTACGGGTCTGTCACCTGTGAAGACTATGTAAAAGGTGGGCATCTGCAACTGCCCCTTCCACCCGTGAAACTGACTCACTATTTCAGAGATGTATTTTAAAAAATGCATTTTTACTGTTAATATGATACTGGCCACACAGGTCTCATGCACCAATAATCAGACAATAACTGTGTTTATCCAGTGACATAAAAGGTATCTCTCTGTACTAATTTGCATGCCTGTTTGAGACTTGTTTTATTTTAACCACTCATGTGTTTACTTTTGCTAAGTTATTTCTTTCCTTGTTCATACTATTGGATTATTTTCTCTTATTAATTAGCAACGTTTTGTTATTACACTGTTGAAAATATAGTCACCAAATCCAGACACTATTTCAGATGCCAAAATGTGCATGCTGACAGGAGCCTGATATAGCTGTCTCCTGAGAGGCTCTGCCAGAGCCTGACATATACAGAGGTAGATGCTTGAAGCCAACCATTTGACTGAGAACAGAGACCCCAATAGAGGAGTTAGAGAAAGGACTTAAGGAGCTGAAGGGGTTTGCAACCCCTTAGGAAGAACAACCATATCAACCAACCAGACACCCCAGAGCTCCCAGGGTCTAAACCACCAACCAATGAGTACACATGGAGGGACCCATGACTCCAGCTGCATATGTAGCAGAGGATCGCCTTGTTGGGTATCAATGTGAGGAGAGGTCCTTGGTCCTGTGAAGGCTCAATGTCCCAATGTAGGGGAATGCCAGGGCAGGGAGGCAAGAAGGAGTGGGTGGGTGGGTGGGTGGAAGAGCACCCTCATAGAAGCAGGGGGAGGGGATGAGATAAGGGGTTTCCAGAGGGGAAAACCGGGAAAGGGGGATAACACTTGAAATATAAATAAATAAAATATCCAACAAAAGAAAAGAAAAAAATACTTTCTCTGGCCCATTGTTTACCTTTGTACTTCATATTTTATGATATGTTTATTTTTGTCTTAAATGGGTTGTTCTTTTATTTTACAGTTTATGCCTTATATGAATTTCTTTATGGATATGTCATAAAACCAAAAAAAGTAATAAAATGTACATTTTTACAAAAGCATTTGCTACTCTGACCTAAGTACTCCACCAAAAATGCACTTGAAATGATTAAACTATGGAACATAGGCAGTCTATCACTGTGAAATAAATAAAAATGGGCTTTCAAGCAGCCCAAAAATCCCTGAGCTGTCCAGATGAGCTCTGTGGTGCTGTGTGCTATAGTTCAGAGGGTTGGAGGGGAGAATTTATTCCTACATGTAGGAATGCAGACATGGGATGGAGACAGAAGAGGAAAGTCTCCATAGAGTGGAATGTGACTTATTTAGCTGTGGTTGTCACTGTTGCCTGTGCACCAGAGACAATGAGGAAGAAGTCAGAGTGGCCACTTGAGTCTTGAAGTAAGTGTCCCAGTTTGTCACCCCAGGCATTCAGAGAGCTGCTTCTCCTTTGACGGATTCCATGTTGTTTGTTGTTTCAATGACATTTATTACAGGCCTATTGTTGAGTTTAACTGAACCGGAGTTTTAAACTAATATTTAATTTGTCTTAAATTAAGTATTAATTTCATACAATTTTTGTGCTATCGACAAGGCTCCAAATCATTAGGGGTTTTTAAGTCGAAGGCTTAAAAAGAAAAGTAAAATAGCATTTAAATTGAACAATTGCTTTCTGGGTGAACTCACCGTAATTGAAATAAGGTCACTTAATCTTACTCACTCTGCTTTAACTTTATAAATGAAAATTGTGTGTAGGACTCTCCAACCCTGCTACCCTATCAGCCTAGATTTAAATTTACTTGTGTCAACTAAAGATACCTGAAGAAGTCACAGCTTTAGGAAAGACTCTTGAGACTAATTTAGAACCAGGTGATTACAGAGAGCCACATATCAAGAGCCAAAATAATCCTGAGCTACCTTTAATCTCCTTACCAGCTATTTAACCCTGGCCTCTGTGTCCACGTCCTCTGGATTAGGAAGAAAATCCTTTGAGTATATTAATTTAGCACATCACTAACTCCTACTCATCAACCTAATAACTAAAGATGATAGAGCCAATACCACACTTTCCAGCCTTGCTATAACCCACCCACCTGATGACCCGCCCTTGAATTTAAGTATGTATTGGATTTTTCTGTTGTGCTTTGTGGGAAGTCATGTGGAGTTTTCCATTTTGCTCTTGTTCTGTGACTATTGGAACCTTAAGTAATGTCCTCTACAGTGGCTTGGTCTGGGTCTCTCAGATTTGGTTCAGTATGGGGTGTATCTTGTCCCCTTGGGGGAAGAAGTCCTTTTTTATATTGATATTTACTATATACACTAGTCCCCACTTCAACATAAAACCTTCTGTTTAAAAACTCAAGCTTTAATTTCTAGAACATATAATGAACAGTTTGGAATTTGGGATATTATCTGCACTAAAAATGCATTGATCAATTGGAATTATTTTATTAATCTTTAAGTTGTCTGTCTGCTGTACCACTAAATCTATGAGCAGTCTGGATTCAATTCCAAGTTTTCTCAAGTCATGGCCATTCGTAGGATTCCACTGCTAATCCAAAGTGCTATAAACATGTATGTGCTAAATAAAAGCAATTGTCTGTCCTCTTGCTCACAAAACAATACCTAACTTAATGATGAAACAGATGTAAGATTTACTGTCTTCCTTACCTTATATGTTAACCCGAGGAAATAATAGCTGAGTTTAGTACTCAAGGAATATTAAAACATAATAAAATATGCATGAAATATAAGTATGAATCCAGACTTGACTTACATGAATAATGTAAGCACCAGTACTCTAACTTTCCATTTAATAGGTGATACAAGAGTGAGGAGGGGTGAAATGTATACCTATAACTAGTGATGTTCTGAGCCTGATACAAGCAGCTATTTCAAAACTCACAATCTCACCTAGCCTAAAATAGGATGTCAATTTCCAGTCTTGCTGAATGAAACCAAGGGGAGAGATGGCCGCCAGGAGATATTAACTTCCTACCTT
Organism: Rattus norvegicus; assembly: GCF_021556685.1. Lineage (NCBI taxonomy): Eukaryota > Metazoa > Chordata > Mammalia > Rodentia > Muridae > Rattus > Rattus norvegicus. The sequence continues at coordinate 51,665,912 of NC_141551.1, forward strand.
CAGAACCATTCAAAGACAATTACATATAGATCAACAGAATCCTCTTTTTTTTTTTTTTTTTTTGGTTCTTTTTTTCGGAGCTGGGGACCGAACCAGAATCCTCTTTCAAGTTTGGCATGCACTTTTTTTCTGGGCTTCCTGCTATTGATCGTCTCATAAAAACTGCAAAACATATCAAAATCCTTTCAAGTGTTTTAGTACATGGGTGAAAAGCATGTTCCTAACCTCACCATTGCCTGTGGAATGAACTCATTGGCAAGGTTGTATCCTATCAAAGTATTCGTCTTTTCATGTCTCAAAAACCCTTAATTCAGAACTCTGGGATTTTAGTAATATATATATAAAAGAACTTAAATTTTAAAAATAAGTTCTGGTACTTATATTTCGAACTTTGCAAAAATCTATAAGCTTTGATCCAAATCCCAGAGCTTCTCTTTTTAATATTATTTTCCATAAGATAAATTGGGGAACCTATTGAAAAGTTGCGGTGAAAGATTCTTTATTGAAAATGGTAACATTGGAGAAATGATCAACAGAAAATGATACATTAAGACTGGTTTCTGGCCCTTGAGGGCATCTGTACACATATGTATAAACTGACACAGGCATGAGCATGAGCAAAATCACCATGATCATCACCATCATCACCACCATCATCACCATCATCACCACCATACCACCACCACCACCACCACCACCACCACCATCATCATCATCTTTAAAAGTGTTTTTAAAAATAAAAAATAAATATGTCTCGGAGAGATCTAAGGACAAGAAGGTTATTTTTATAAGTAAGCAAATGTGGGATTTTGAAAAATATAATGAGATGCAAGCATGAAAATCCAAAAATGCTTCTAGATGGAGTGGTGGAAGGCTCAGCGAATGTGCTGCAAGCCTGGTAAGAGAAAAAGGGGACTGAGAAACTGAGGATTCTACCATAGCACAAGCTTAATCCAGGGAGTGGGTGGACCCTGCAGAAGGGAGGCCCTAGTTCAAGGAATGGGAGATCTTGGGTCCCTCACAGGCTAATATAGGGAATGGGGGACAGTCTTGAAAGGGTTCAGAAACGGACCTAGGAGTAGCCCAGGAGTGATGAATTAAACAATGACATGTGCTCAGTAAACACCTACTGGTCTCCATTACTGGGGGTGGATTGAGCAGGAGGAGCAGGGATCTGGAGAAAGAAGTTGCATTTCTTATTTGGGGGAAAACCAAGGAAGGAAAACCCACCTGGAACGTGGGTAGCGTCATCCCATGAAGTGGGATCTCAGACTAAGAACAAGAAGGAAATGAGTGGAGTAGCAGTGTGCACCTCTCTCTGCAGCTCTGCTTCCTGACTGTAGATGTAATGTGACCAACCACTGCACAGTCCTGCCACCGTGCCTTCCCCATCAGATGTAACACACCTTCAAGTGGTAAGCCAAAATAAACCACTTTTCTCTCAAGCTGCTTTGACCATGCATTATTTCGTGACAGCTATCTGGAAAGCACCTGACACATATGGCCAGTACAAAACTGGCCAAGAAAAGAGTAAGGATGCTTACCAGAAAAAGGATGAGACTCAATATGACAGGCTTTCCTCTTACAAAATGTTCATTTAAAGGGGTCATTTCCCACCATTCTTAGCAGGTGGAATATTTGATCTTTTTATTAAATATCTGAAAACATAAAACCAGGCTAATGAAAAAAATTAGGTCATTATTAATTCCACAATCAACGAAGCTTTAAATGATAGAATGAAATTATTCAGCAGTATTTTGGATAGTATACGGCTAATTTTATCTCAACTTGACACAAGCTAGTATGAATCTGAAAGGCGGGAATCTAATTTGAGAAAATTCATCCATAAGAGCCTGCTGTGAAGCATTAATTAATGATTGATAGGTGAGGACCCAGCCCAGTATGGGTAATACTATCCCTGGGTGGTGGTCCTGGATTCTATTAGAAAGCAGGCTAAGCAAACCATCATGAACAAACCAGTAAGCAGCACCCATTCATGGTCTCTGCATCAGCTCCTGCCTCCAGATTCCTGCCCTGGTTTGATTCCTGCCCTCACTGTTTTGATTAACTATTTCTTATACAGAACAGTGAGTGAAGTAAACCCTTTTCTCCCCAAGTTGCTTTGGGTCATGGTGTTTCATCACAGCAATAGTAACCCTAAGACACATACTATTAAAAATAATTATTTTTAATCTTCTTTAATTTTTTGACACTTACTTTGGGTGACGGGCATGCAAAATGCATGTTAAGGCTCTCCATGTAGAGGTCAGAAAACAACACTTTAAGAATCAGCTATGTCTGTCTATCACATGGGTTTCAGAGCTCGAACTCGGGTAATCAGGCTTGGCGCCAAACATCTGTACCATCTCCCTAGCCCCAGGTTTTAAAATCAGACACAATTACAATGAATGGACAAGAAAGAAGAAAATTAAGCCAAAGTCATTGGCTACTATAGAACAAAGCCCGCTAAAAATGAATCAGGATCTAGAATTACATGCATATCTTATTTTAGCAATGTAGAGGCGAAGTCAGAAAGAAATAAAGGAATTTTTAATTTTCTTCTATAAAGAGGAGGAAGAGGGCAGGAGTTATGCAGGGAAAATGGATGTATAAAATGGGCAAATTATTTTGTTCAATTGCAAAGCTTTGGGGACTATTAGGATTTTACAAAACAGTTTGCATATAACCTTTGCCCTAGTAAACATGATTTTTAGAAGTGAGCACAGCGTAACAACCAAACTAGACTACTCCATAGGTTAAAAAGTAAACAGTTTAATGGGGAAAAACTGCAGGACTGTCTCACAGGAATGGAGGGTAGCAGCTCAGTGGGAAAGCAATAGGACTTATGTGATAGTCTGCAGGCTGGGACTCAGAGCTGAGGAGACTGTTCTGGTTAATCGGGAACTAAATGCACTTTGCCAGTGGTAGTTGACTGCCAAGGGTAGAGAAGGGAAGTAGTGGGTTTTCAGACCAAAATAACAGCATCGTGAGGTTTAAAAAGAAAGCCGAGGTTAGGTTCTGTTTGCCTGGTAAGAGTCCTTCTGTTTACCAAGAAGAATCCTGCCCTCATTGGGCCCTGGCTGCTATCTGAGGGCACTATCAGCAGCACTGCCTGTTGGTATTTACTTTGGAATTTTGAAATTCCTAACAATTTTAAAGTAGCAGTTTACCAAAGCTTTTTCCTGTTGATTTGCTCCTGTGTTATCATGTTTTTAAAGATTTTGCCAAGGAGGAATGGAAATTAAGGAAGAATGGGGAGTGGGGGAAGACCTTCAGACCTACATTCAACCTGTTGTAATTAGCACCACTACTTGAAGCTGTATTTTTAATCTTAGTATTTGGAGACAATACATATTGTCCCATTTTGCAGACCAAGATGCTAGCCCATGGGATTATGTTATTGTCCTAGTCATGGTTCTATTGCTATGAAAAGACATCATGACCAAGGTAGCTCTCATAAAAGAAAGCATTTAATTGGGACTTGCTTATAGTTCCAGGGGTTTAGTTCATTTTCTTCATAGCAGGGAGCATGGTGGCATTCAGGCAGATATGGTGCTGGAGGAAAAGGTGAGAGTTCCACATCTGGAACTGAAGGCAGTAGGAAGAGAGAGAGGGAGGGAGAGAGAGAGAGAGAGAGAGAGAGAGAGAGAGAGAGAGAGAGAGAGAGAGAGAAAGGAGAGAGACTGAACCAAGCTTGGGCTCTTAAATCCTCAAATACCACCCCCAAAGATACACTTCATCCAAAGATACACAATCCAAAGGCCACATCTCCTAATTCCTCTCAAGTAGAAGCCATTCCTATTCAAGCCACCACATTCCACTCCCGGACCCCCATGGGCTTGTAGTCAAATGCGTTAAGTCTAACTTCAAAAGATCCCATAGTCTATCACAGCCAACACTGTTTCAAAGTCCAGAGTCTTTTCTGAGACTCAAGGCAGTCCTCTAACTGTAACCCCCTGTAAAACCAAAATGAAGAAGCAGAACACACACTTCTAACATGCAATGTCATAGAATATACATTACCATTCCAAAAGGGAGCACAGTGAGGAAATCCTGGACCAAAGCAAGATCAAAATCAAGTAGGGCAAAAACCAAACTCTACATCTAATATCCATGCCTGATGTCAAAATACTCTTCAGATCTCCAACTCCTTTTCAGCTTTTTCTTTTCTACAACACACTTCTCTCTTTGGGCTGGCTCCATAGCCAGTCTGCAGCTTTCCTCAGCAGGTATCCTGTGGCTCTGGCACCTCTGACACCGTGGGGTCTCCAAGGCAATTCAGCCTTCACCATCACAGCTTTATACAAAGGTCTCTCTGAGCCTCTGAGGAGAGACATCCTTGAACAAGCCTAGCCTCAGTGACTTTTCTTGGCCATGGAGCGAGAGTCCATAACCCCTTTCTTGTAGTCTTGACTCTAAAGTCAAAACCATGTGACTGAAGCTGCCAAGTTCTGCTTGCTGAAGCTGGATTTGATTTCTTTATTCAAATACATTTACGTCAACTTCCTGTTTTTGTCAGTTTCCTTCACTGCTAATGCTTTTTTCCCCAGAAGCTCAAAGCTTAGTTGTGTGGGCTCTTGCCTTTAAGGCCACCACTCCGTTTATTCCACTTAGACTCAAACATTTCTTTAATTTTTTTATAAATCTCCTTGAACACAGGATTTAACTCCCTTATAGTTCCTGGTGCTCCCCTTTTACTCAAACTGTACATTTTGTAATGTTCCTTGGCCAACTTACTCCTTTTCATTACATATCTGCTCAAGAGTAGCCATTGATAACACATAACACAGTCAATACTAGGCTGTCTTAAAATCTCTTCTGCCAATGCCATCAATCTGAAAGTCTTTAGCCTCAGAAAGATTTTTTTTAAACAAGGGCAAAAAAACAGCCACAATCTTCACCAAAATATCATAAAAACAGTCTCTAGGCCACTTACTAATATTCTTCGCTTCTGAAATCTCATGAGTCATCATATACATTGCACTCAGTACTATTTTTCCATGCTTCTATTAGTATAGCCCATTAAGCTCCATTTAAAATGTTCAAGTGCTTTCCTAATCCAAAATCCTGAATTCTACATTCTGCCAAGAAAATGCATAGTCAGGTCTGTCATAGCAATATTCCTTTCCCTGGTATTAACTTCTGTCTTAGTCAGCATTATATTGAAGAGACAATAAGACCAAGGCATCTAAGAAAGCACTTAATTAGGACTTGCTCACAGTTTCAAAGGTTTAATCTATTTCTATCATGGCAGGGAATATGGTAGCATGCAGGTAGACATAGTGAAGTTGAGAGAGAGAGAGTTCCACCTCTGGATCTGAAGGCAACAGGAAAATAGAGAGACACTGGGCCTGGCTTAGACCCTTCAGACTTGAAATTACATCCCAAATGACACACTTCCTCCAACAAGGCCACATCTTCTAATCCCTCTCACATAGCACCACTCTCTAATGAACCCATGGAGGCCATTCCTAGTCAAACCACAACAGTTATGTATATACAGTATAAACCTTTCTGGAACTTTTCTCAAAGATATACCTCAAATTGCATCTCCTGGATGATTCTAAGTCCTGTTAAGTTGATAATGGAGTCATTATATCATTGGATATTTTAATTAAAACAGCATAGTACTAACCTTTAAAAATAGACACATAAGCCCTCAAAATGGTACAAAAATGAACCCAATTGTTTGATGTCAATAGATTTTCAACAGACCTGTCAAGAACATACAATGGCAAAAGATAGAGTCTCACCAATAAATCATATTGAAAATATTTCAGTCCACATGGAGAAAAAAGAAGGTATCTTTACTTCACATGATCTCAACAAAAAGAGAGCTCACAATGAATAAAAAAATGTAAACTAGACCTAAAACTATAACGTCACTAGAAGAAATAAAATCTTTGAAACTTGGACCTGGACAATGGCTTCTTGAATAGGATTCCCAAAGAATAGCCAACTTTTGTAGGAAAAAAATTAATCTCAATTGGGGGTTCCTATCCCGCCTTCAGCCAATTAGTTCCCAGATGTGATGGTTTGATTGTGGTTGGCACAAGAAGTGGCACCCCTAGGAGGTGTAGCTTTTTTGGACTAGATGTGGACTTGGAGAAAGTGTCACTGTGGGCATGGGCTCACATGGGCTCATGACCCTCACTCTGACTTCCTGGAAGACAATCTTCTCCTAGCTGCCTTCAGATGAAGATGTAGAACTCTCAGCTCCTCCTGCACCATGCCTGTCTGGATGCTGCCATGCTCCCACCTTGAGGATAATGGACTGTACTTCTGAACATGTAAGCCAGCCCCAATTAAATATTGTCCTTATAAGAGTTGCCTTGGTCATGGTGTCTGTTCATAACAATGAAGCCCTAACTCAGACACCAGATAAAAGACACAAAAGTTTTATATTTATAACAAGCCCTAAACATGACTACAATTGGACTACCCTCTATGCTATTATGTCTTCTTCCCTGCTAAATAACACAAGATGTAACTAGCTATATTCCTCCTTACTCTACTTGGCCAGTCCTCGTGGCCATGTTTTCATGATTCATCTACCCCATGTTATCTTCTCCTCTCTCCATCTTCTCTCCCACTCTCTCTCATGGTCCTCCTCAGATCCCACACCCAGGAAACCTCACCTGCCTCTCTTCTACTTTTCCATAGGCTGTTAGCATCTTTATTCAACCAATAATTTTAAATTAAGGAGCAAGGTCACCTAGCATCATTTGGTGTATTATGGTTTTCTTCATCTCTGGTGGTAACCAGACTTTGGGGGCCAGTATTTAGGATTATAATACATAGCAACAGACCAAACCTCAACAGGCAACTAAACCAGAAATAGATAGGAGTGTGTCAAACTAGAATGTTGCACAGAAAAGAGAACAAAGTGTAGTGAGATCTGACACACCGAGAGAATGGGTGTCCAATATCTAAAACATGTAAGGGGCTGAAACAACTCCATAACAGGAAGACCATCCAACTTACAAATAAGAAGACAAACTAATTTCTGATCATTAAGGAAATATAAATCAAAACTACAATAAATCATTACTTCTACATCTGTTTAAATGGCTGTTATAAAGATTATTTAAACCATGATTTGGAAATAGACACGTTTAGAGAGGATCATTTCTGTCATTAATAAAGGACAAGAGGCAGTAACTGTGAAGTCTGAATAAATCCTATTGCCTAAAAGAATTTCCCTGAAGTTATTCTCTTAGTCTTGAGGCCTTGATTATCTTTAAGTTTATAAACCTCTAAAAGCTGCTTTAGAACAAAAAGTTGTTTTAAAAATCTCCTGTAGACAAACACACACTGTCATAAGCACTTCATTTGGAAAAAAAAAAGACTCTAAGTGGCAAAAAAGAAACAAACTGCTGACAATAGATAAATCTTCCCAGCTGAGAAATGTATAGAAAATATATCACTATTGGCAAGAGACTAATTAGTATAACAGGTGTTTCTAGAAAGATTAGTACGGAGTGCCCTGTACTAGATTCGACATTTTAACTTTTTTCATGTGCATTGGCGTTTGCTTGCATGTGTGTCTGAGGGTGTTAGATCCTCTGGAACTGGAGTTACAGACAGTTGTGAGCTGCTCTGTAGGTTCTAGGAATTGAACTAGGGTCCTCTGAAAGAGCAGCCAGTGTTCTTAACTTCTGTGCTATATCTGTCACTTTTTAACACCATCAAATATTGAACGCTCCTGGGAATAGCCAAGAGAAAAGATACATGAGATGGCTTCCACCTCTATGGCTATCTGAGTTCTCATCACACATACGCAAAGATCACTCTGACAAATCCTAAGTGCCATTTTCTCCCCCCAGATTATCCAGGTATGTTTTAATAATTTCTAATAATCCAATTACTAAAATGAACTCAGAAATGCCAGTTCAAACAAGCTTGAAATAGAAAAAAAAATAGTTTCTCTTATTTGAAAGGGGCAGAGGTGATGGGGCAGCCATTGAGGCCTAGTCAGAGCCTGGTGATGCCATCACACTTGGCTCCCCTCCAGCTCTTGACTTTTCCTGAGTTGGCTTCTGTTGCTAGTTTATATCATGCCTTTGGCAGTGCTAGGACCATAATCTGTACAGATTCCCCCTGCCTGGATGGACTAGTTTGGCTGTAACCTAGAACCCCCAATGGCCATGAAGAGAGATTGCCTTGATAAGAATGGAGTTCCACAGGCCTGTGCCCATGCTGACCCTCTCCTGAAATGTGACCTGGACCCCTTTTAAAAAACGTGCTATTTTCAGCTGAGTGCATTTCAGCTAATACAGATTTTTACAGCAACAAGGCACTGTAGAAAACAAAGCTGAGGGGTGCAGAAAAGATGGCCTTCCTATTTTCTTTACCGTACATTGACACTGGCACCCCATTGAAGATGTTAAACGTTGGCCTCTTCTGTGTTGTAAAACCAGCTTTCCTACCAAACCCGAATAGGTCAGGAGCTTGGTAAGGAACATGTTTAATTGAAGCCAAAAATGAAATACCATAAATATAAAACAAGTGGCAGAACGTGTCCCACTGGGAGCACCAAAGCAAAGAAAATTAGCTTCTATACTCCACAATTATGGAATTGAGTATGTTAAACTTTTAACCATGTACCATAGCAAGTTTTAATACTAATAATGGATGGGGACGTAGGCGACTTGGAAGGATGTAAGGTATATCTATAAGGTATACACAGAATCCGACAACTCACATATACACATTTAATGTCCTAAGAAGGAATCCAGAGCTGTTTGCTAAACCTTGGATCTTCACCAGGGGCTGGCCAAATGTAAATAGAAGCCATTAAACTAAGATTCTGTGAAAGAGAAACTTGTTGCCAAGGAGACCAAAATCCCAAACTCAAAGGTCATGACCACAGTAATACCTCTTGGCATAGATACTATGTAATGTAAATTACAAATACGTGCCCCTAAAATTGAAAGGACTTCCTAAATTAGAGAAACCCCAGGCGTATTCCTGAAGAGCTCTGACCTAGTCTTAAATCTTCTATCCATACACCACAAAAGGAAGTTGTTTAAGCTGGTTTTGCAGAATGGGCATCCATCTTGCATGAAATTCAGGAAAGCCTAGGGATGAGATATCTCCCAAGGTATCAGCATATGTGGTAATAGAGATTGGAAGATTGAGCTTATTCTTCAATATGATGCCTTGTCAGGAAAACATTGTTTTTGCTTACACACTAATATATTCATATATATACATACATATACTAATATATTCATATATATACATGTGTATGTATATATATGCATATATATTCTGTTGGAGATTCTGATATTTGATATCTGATATTTGGTATACACGTTGAACCATTAAAGGAAAGATCTATGTTGGAAGCATAAATGTAGGACTGTGGTTGAGATAGCTTGTCCACTGCTCCTGAGTATTTTTTGCTCTGTATTTGTGTGTGTGTGTGTGTGTGTGTGTGTGTGTGTGTGTGTGTATACGTGTGTGTACATGTGTGTATATACATATATATGTATATATATGGGTGTATATACATACATATGTGTGTGCGCTACTATTTTATTGGGTTCATATACCATTACTTCCCTTCTAACCCTTATTCCACTTTAATCCCTTCCAACCCCTCAACACCAGGTAAGATAGATTACAGGGAAAGGGGGGTGGAGATCTCTTTCAACCAACAAAATAGACTACTTCCTGTTGATTATGGATCAAGTTGAACCTTCATTGTCCATCAGTCTAGCAGTCCAACAAACCAGCACTAGCAAATGTATCAGCAGCAAGGGCAACAGCAGAGGGGAGTAGCAGCCACTTTCTTCAGAATACATCCTGTCCCTCTCCAGAGGCATTTATTCCCTCTCCAGAGTTCCCAGAATTAAACGATCTGCAGCTGGCAAAAATCACACCCCTCCTAGAGCACGAGACAATCATAATTATCAACTGTGGGCAAACTGAAGCAGTCCTATAATCCCACACCTGGGATTAAAACAAAACTATATTCACATAACATAACATTGGTTTCTTTTCTAAGAAACCAAAATCCTCACTACACTTTTGGTTAGGTAAGATGTTTTTAAACTCACTATTCAAAACAGGTTTTCCTTTACTTGCAGCCGGAGACACCCTGACTGATGATTTAGTGTTAGTAATTAACCAGTCACAAGGAATGGGAGTTTCTCTAACAGTGGCCTAAACACATTAGGAGTTTAGTTTTTCTGAACAAAACGTTGAGCAGTGGACAGCCCAAAGATGATGGGGAAACACATAGTTTGGCATCTTGCATTTTACCCATCTGTGATACTGTGCTCATCTTGTTAGCATCTATGCAGCAATCGATAAGAGCATTGAATAGTCAAAGGACAGTGATAATCTTATGAGCATCTTGTGAGTACCCATCCATACATGTGCTGCTTTATGCAGGAAAAGTGTTTGCATCTGATCCCTTTCATACTGCCAAAACAATCAGAATTATCTTCATGGCTATCAAGAGCAAAAGATGCTCAGTGGCAGTGGACAAGCTATCACTCAGCCTCAATCCTACATTCATGCCTCCAGTGTAGGTATTTCCTTTAATGGTTCAACTTGCATACCAAACACACAATTCAAACTCTCCATGCTTATCAAATATGGGGATCTCCAACAGAACACACACACACACACACACACACACACACACACACACACAAAGTATCATATATAAAATACTGAGTTTTGTATACACACAAACTAGTATTTGGCACACAAAATCTGCTCCTCAGTGATAATTTATTTAATGTCTTTTTAACTGGGTCACAGGGTACCCAGACATTTGGTGAAGCATTTTCCAGGTGTATATGAGAATGTCTGGGGAAGAGATGAACACAGGAACCAGAATGAGTAGATTTTCCTTCCTAATGTGGATAGATCTTACCTATTTAGATATAAGTTTATGAGATAAATCTCACCATTGCCTGGCTTTTTGAACTGGGGAATCACTCATCTTGTTTTAAAAATAAATCTGTATACCAGCATATAGTTGGTCTTTAGCTTGTCAAATTCATATCTTGTCTTGAAAATCCACTACCTTATACAAACAGTATAGTCTAGACTAGACTAACACAGTGTTCTCTGAAAAATATTGACTACTATAATCTGCCCCCAGTTATCACATCTTCCTTACCTGTTAAATCCTAGCCAGTCTTTTTTAAAATATTTTATTGGTTGTTTTGTTTATTTACATTTCAAATGTTATCACCCTTCCAGGTTTCCCTTCTGAAAACCCCCATTCCACTCCCTTCTCCCTCTGCCTCTACAAGGGTGTTCCCCCACCCACCTACCAGTCCACTCCCACCCTTCTGCCCTAGCATTCCTCTATGCTGGGGCATTGTGCCTTCACAGGACCAAGGTCTTCTCCTCCCCAGACAAGGCCATCCTCTGCTACATATACAGCTGGAGCCATGGGTCCCTCCTAAACCACCAATCATAAACCTAGCTGGTCTTCTATTCTTCCCACACCTCCCTGCACTGTCTGCAATGCCTACCTTGAGCTTTTGAATGTGGCTGGTTTATTCTGATTGTTTAATTCTGGAATTGGCTTTCCTCATTTCCTCTATCCAGTCTTTCATCCTTAATCACAAACCCTTCATAACAGTTAATCACATCCTATAATCCCAATCTGTATTTTTCATTCATCACTGTCTTAATTCCCAATACTGCCTCAGAACAAGGAACTACACTTTTGAACCTATTTATTTGTTTGTTTATTAATTTATAATTTATAGTGTATATACATAATTATAAATATATGAATATTTACATGTTTATCTATCTATCACCTAACTCAATAATAGCACAGAATTGGTACTAAAACTTTTGCTGAAGCATCCACTCATTCATTCAACAAATATAAAAGACTCATAAGAAACCATTCCAAACACTCTGAATTGAAAGACCCATGGTGGCTGCCTCTATAAAGTTTACTCTCTAGGACAGAAGATACAGGTTAATCAATAGTGTCTTAGAAAACAGAGATTATTTTTCATGAATAGAACCCACTGGACATCTCCTTCTCAGGATTTACTGAAGGACTGGATATCAGGAAAACACCAGTAAGTCTAGCGCATAACATCCATTCCAAATGTGCCCACAGAGCTTGTGAATCTCATCATGCATCCTTGAAAACAGATTGAAGTGTCAGTTACCCTGACATATACACTACACAAGAGGCTAATATCATCTATGGACCACTGGGGCTAAATGCATGTTGGATGCATTAATGAGCAGAGAGACAAATACACAGCAGTCAAACCACAGAGTCAGGATCTTGATTCTGCCAAGACCAAGAGTCAACAAAATGAGGAGTGATGTACTAATTACAAATACCAAAATGTTCAACCGGTAGGAAGCTGAAGTTATGTTGAAAACAGAAAGATAAAATACATGGGATGTTAGTTTAGATCACTACTGGTCATCAAAGCTGCCAGCTCAGGAAGCATTAAGAATAAATGGACTACTATCCCAGAGCATCACATGAATCCTTTGCTATGAGTGTATACTCATTCACAAGGAAGGGATTGGGGGAGAGGGGGGCAGGGAGGAAGGGAGGAAGAGAGAAGAGGAGAGGAGAAGAGAGGAGAGGAGAGGAAGGGAATGGAGGGGAGGGGAGGGGAGGGGAGGGAAGGGGAGGGGAGGGGAGGGAAGGGAAGGGAAGGGAAGGGAAGGGAAGGGAAGGGAAGGGAAGGGAAGGGAAGGGAAGGGAAGGGAAGAAGACAAGACATTTTGAGTGGATAAACTTAACCAAGAAAGTGAAATATTTAGGTGATAGAAACTTCAACACTTAAGGAAAGAAATTGTGGAAGATGCTAAAATATAGAAAGATAGATCACGTTCATAGATTCAAAGAATTAATATTATGAAAATGTCTGCCCTTTCAAAATCAACCTATGTTTTGGGGTATTCAGAAGAGAAGAATGCTCAGACATGGGTTTAAGTCAATAGAAAGTCTTTATTAGCTGGACAGAGATGACATTGGTTATTTGAGATCTTGGTGTAGCCCTGACACTTCCTCAGGGTGAGCTTTGAAGTACAAAAACCATATTCTAGGTTGGCATACTGCAATTTACAAGAACAGTTTACCAGAACTGGAAATACAAAGGCCAAAAGAAGGGTTAGTACATTTTGATACTTTCCAGAACTATATGGACTTTGATGGATTAAGCCTTTGTTTTAGTTTTGGCAGGTAAGGGTGTCTACATACTGAGTTTTACAGCGTGTATGGTATGTCCATCAAGAAGACAGTTGTGGGGTTGGAGATTTAGCTCAGCGGTAGAGCGCTTGCCTAGCGAGCGCAAGGCCCTGGGTTCGGTCCCCAGCTCCGAAAAAAAGAAAAAAAAAAGAAGACAGTTGTGCTGAAGTCTGGGGCCTACAAAGGTATGGGTCCCTGCAACACCTACATATGGAATATAATGTCCATCAAAATTCCAATTCTATTCTTCACAGCACTAAAAAAATGTTAAATTCATATGAATACACATTCAAAAGACCTAAAAATAATATTTTAAAAATTCTGAGTAGTAGGAATAATGCAAGAAAGATCGCCATGCCTTTATATAGTCATACTAAGAGCCACAGTGATAAAACAGCATTGTGTGTGTGTGTGTGTGTGTGTGTGTGTGTGTGTGTATGTATGTGTATGTATGCCACATGTTTGTGTGCCCATAAAGGCCAGAAGAGGTTACCAGGTCCCCCAGAGCTGGAGACACAAGCAGCTGTAAGCCTTCCATCACAGCTGAAGTTGAACTTGAGTCCTCCACAAGAATAGTGTGTACTCTTAACTAATGAGCCATCCCTTCAGCCCCAAAGAAAATTTCTCAGAATGACATTCTTCTGGTTATCCTAGATGTCATGGTGTTTTGTACCTACATCCCCACATCAAAGCTTGCCAAGCTATTTACTTTTTTCTGTGAATTGTTTTAATTGCATCTCAAGTAAAGCTGTGTTCAATAAGAGGGGAGGAAAAGAGCAAAAGAAACAAGAAACTTCTCCTTAAATCCCAGTAGCTTGCTATCTAGATTTACCCTGCAGAGGCATGGAAAGAGAATTAGCACAAAGCAACAGTACTAGTGCTAAGTAAGTTGATCAAAGACATGCTTTACTGGCATTATCTAATTATCTATTTAATATTGCATCATATATACATAGGCACACACACACACCCTGTGTATTGGATCACAGATGTGTCACCTCATTGATTCTCATCATTCCCTGGATTCAAAACTCAGTCCAGCCCCAGAAAATTCCAGTTATCAACAATTACAGGTTTTGCATTAGATATGTAGACATTTAAAGTCAGGGCATCATGCAATCACCACTGGATGCTAACTTGTTCTGTAGCTCCCTTTCTTGCTACCAAAAGTATGAACTGCAAATCAAAAGATCTTCATTCACACCAGCTTGCCACGGATCCCCCCCCCCCCAAACAGCCCATATTATAACTCTTGCACCTAGAGGAGTAATAGTGACTGCCAAAGACTGGGCTTTGCAGCTTCAGATTTGCTGAGTCGGGCTGTTGAACATGGGACTCTGCTCAATGTCTGTATGCATCACAGGGGTCATGAATGTGGTTAGAAAGTTTGTGTCACTAAAAACATGGTGTCAGATCCAGCATGACTGTAAAAGGGATAGGACAGTGAGACACAGTCCCCACCCCTGGAGCAGAGCCAGCAGAGTGTGGGTCTTCTCAAGTGCTGGCAGTTGTTGTAGGCATAAAGCTTGTTTATATAATAATGTATATATTTTACTTTATGTCCCTCCCTTGGGTAATGTTCTCCCTGCCAAGGTTAATGACTCCATGATAATCAGAACCAGCACTCCAGGAAGCAAGAATGTGTCTTGTGTTCCTCAGAAAAAAAAGAAAAAAAAATGGTAACACTGTGATCTTCAAGACAGCCCTTAAGACTATGGGAAAGAACTTTGAAAGCATGAGTTCAAGAATATATAAATAAATGTAAGAATTGTCCTTTACATGGTTTCTCAACTATGCAAAATATAAGGATGCAATATGAATTGTATGAGGGGCTTTGAAGGCCTAAAAGAACAGAGACAGTGCACTAATGAGCCAGTTTTGTCAGAAAGATATTAAGGAAGGAGATGAAGAGATTTCAGAAGTGGTGATCTTAGGGCAATATCCCACCCAGCTAATTTTATTGTTTATGTTTGCAGTTGAACAAGGATTAGTTTGGATTTATAATCTAGAATGAACTACAATCCAGAAATGGAAAGCACCCTTGTGATCCAGATTTTGAGGAATATTGACTGTGAAAAGCTTGGACCCAGGCATAGTGGTTCATACCTTTAATCCCAGGAGACAAAGGCAAGCAGGTTTCTGAGTTCGAGGCCTGTTTACAGAGCAAGTTCTAGGACAACAAAGCTTAGGTGATGAAGGAGTTGGAAAACAGAAAGCTGGTGATAATGTAATAGAACAATGGGGCCATGTTCCAGCCCCAGCAGGCAGCAGCTTTGGCCATGTGGCTTTGTCTTAAGGGAGCCTAGGGTAAATGACTGAACTGATATGCAATTCCTAAGGAAGTAGCTTATGAAGAATAAAACCTTTGGTCTGCAAGAAAAAGTAAAACAAGACCTGTCTGGAAAGAAGGTCCTATTTCCTTCTGTGGCTCATCTTTAATGGCTATGCTCACAATGAGACAGCCAAGGATGTCTTTATGGGTAGCTCCTATACTGAACAGAGGGGGAGGGTTGGAGTAATGAACAGTTTCTATTATCTGTCTTGGAGAAGAGCAGTTTGTAATTTCTATAATTGGCTTTAGCAGGAGAAAGGTGGTCAGAGCACAGCAGGCAGGGAAGGTCAGAGCAACTTTGGGATGATTTTCCAGTGCCTTTTAGTATAAAGCCCTAGGGAATTCCCTCACATAGACACATGCACATACCACACATACAAGACATACACATGCATGCATGTATGCATGCACACACACACACATACACACACACACACACACACACACACACACACACACACACAACAAGGCCTACCCGTGGTCATCTAGCTTCCAGAGGGATCACATTTTAAGCATCAAAACTGTTTAGACTTTTTAATTATGCAATATAGTTTAACCAACATGAAAGTCAATGCTTAGAGACTGGGAAAGCATGGAGGGACTAGAAAGCATTGCCATAAGAAAGGATTAGTCTTAAAGGAGCTGCAAAAGGAATACGTGCCCTCCCCCCACCCTGAGACAAAGCAACATGCAGGCAAACCTTGCTTTCCCTGTGATTAAGAGTCCATACAATTAAAAAATTTTAAGTGGCTGATTGAAGGATAATGCAGCAGATTTTATTCAGCCTTATATACCTCAGGGGACACTGAGTTCTTTCTCCTTTATTACTTTTACTGCATGCGCACATTTTCTTTTAGAAATAAAAATTAAACCTCTACACAATTGCTTCCAAAGGCATTTTTCCCTTCACACTAATAATGGTTTTCATGAAACATCTGTAGCAAATTTAAATGCTCCTTTCTTTATATGCACGGTTATCAAGAAACCCATGTAAAATATGAATATACATAGGGACAGATAAACCTTGAATGGTAAGCAGCTCTTACCTCTGCCTGTCTGTTTAGCTCAAGGTGACATCACTGTCAAGAACATTCACAAATCACAGAACGGTAGGGTTAACTTCAGAAAGCCATTTTCCCTCTCTTTTATTCTCAAGCCTTTATAAAAATATGAATAATCAAAAATTAAGTTGCATTTGCTGTAACTCTTTCAATTCTTGAAGAGCCCAATTTCCTTTTCTCGGAGTTGACATAGAAGGTAAGGATGACAGACTGGAAGACGATTTGTGGTTCTTAGTCTAACAGTATCCCTGACAGCAGTGTATAATGTCTCTACTTTCCAGGTAGTTACTCCACTTGGCACGGCTCCCTCTAGTGTGAACAGCACATACCCATGTCCTCACCTTGGGACATGTGCCACAGGTGGGAGTCTGACACTGTCAAGCAAACTTGCTCAAAGTTTTACCAGCGATGAGTACAGTCACAGACCAACGTCAGATCGTTAGAAGAAAATCCTACATCCTCTTAAAAGATAGAAAAAAATGTCGGAATCTTGAACTGAAGAATCTAGCATGGTGTCAGTTTTCGTTGAGAATGTGAACTTGATTTAATTCTGTGGGCCAGCTTTTCAAAACCTACCCCTTCAAGGGGTATTTTTCAATAGCATGTAATTTCCCCAAATGATTGAGGGACCAGTTGTCTTTTCCTCTGTTTCCACAATTGATAATGTCAACTGTTCACCTCTTTGGTCACTATTCTGCCCAGCATTCCATGTAGATGTAGAGATAACACTTAGGTTTTCAGATCAGGAATAAGAGCATAAAGATCTAGAAATACCTCAATAGGAAGTCGCCTACTTCAACATTTTGAAAAATGACACTCACAATGTTATCTACAGTTCAGCAACTCTGAAGCCATTATCCTCTTTCCTAAGCTGTCTTATCTGCCTAGCCACGTGTCATGTTGATATATATATATCATATATATGATATATATATATTTGCTATATGACATGCTTACTTCTCACACATGACCACTACATACTTTTCCATTTTATATGAATATTGTTCTTTGCAGTTTGGCACTTTAAATTATATTAATTGAAACTACTTCAAGGTTAATAATTTTCTGAAGTAAAATGTTGTACACTTGTTTATGTGAACTTATAACCACAGTTTTCAATTTTGCAGCTTGGGGGAACTCATACTGTTGTTACAAAGAAACAAAGATTCATAATTTGAAGGTTAAACTTTCCAGCAATACACAGAAAAAAATGCCCCTAACAGCACAGCAACTAAAGTCCTAAAAATATTCCAGATGCTTTACATGGGTTAGTTCTAATTATTTTCCTTATTTTGTTGATTAGTGTCTTAGTCAGGGTTTGTATTCCTGCAGGAAACATCATGACCCAGAAGCAAATTGGGAAGGAGAGGGTTTATTCAGCTTACACCTCTATACTGCTATTTATCACCAAATGAAGTAAGGACAGGAATTCATACAGAGCGGGAACTTGGAGGCAGGAGCTGATACAGAGGCCATGAAGGGATGTCACTTACTGGTTTGTTTCCCTTGGCTTGCTTAGCTTGCTTTCTTATAGAACCCAGGACCACCAGCCCAGAGATGTTACCTCCCACAATGGGCCCTTCCACCCTTGATCACTAATTGAGAAAATGCTTACAGATGGATCTCACGGAGGCATTTCCTCAACGAAGGCTTCTTTCTCTGTGATAACTCCAGCTTGTGTCACATTGACGCACAAAATCAGCCAGGACAATAAGAAAATAGACTCATGAAAAGAAGTCACCTCCCAAAACCCTATGTATAAGCTGAGAGCCACATTCAATCTCAAAGCTCTAACGCACCCTGCTTTTTACCTCTTCTATAGTTATCTTTCCTTTTCCGGCAAATCAATATATCCTAGACCTATTAGTTTCAGCCAACATTGCGATTAATAAGTTTGATGTACCCGTCAATGGCATTCTAAGTTTTGTCGACCTCCAGCTTAGCTTTCAGCCATCAGCATTGCTGGCTGACATGGAATAGATACAGAACTGAGATACTTGTCCAAAATAGAGAACTAAAGGCAAATGTATACAAAGTTCTTCGCCTTCCCATCTTCATCTGCTCTGCAGATTCCTTTTCATTCTCTGCACACTATAAGCCCTCTATGCACCTCTAGCCCACACATAAGGAATGACAAGAGAGAACTCCAGGGTGAGACACTTGAAAATGTTATTTCTAAGGATGTTGCTATGGGGAGAAGAAAAATAAACTCCTGTTTGGCTTAGTGTTCCCACCCACATGAAAAATGACTCCAGCACAGGATGCATTTGCGCTCTCTCTTTCGATTTCTATGCACAGAACCTCGGTGAGGATCTGCTTGACATTCAGAGCCAAGAAATTTCACATGACCCTTTGAACTCCCAAAAAATGAAGTTTTCGGCTCCTAAATTGTCCTGAGGACCTAGGTCTTCCTGGGTTTTTGTTTATAATGTTTTCGTTACCTAAAATACTGAGTCATTTAAAGGTTCTTAACCTGAAAAGATTTCCTTCTAATGACATCAAGTCCTGGTAGTCCCACCAAAACCCAACAAGTATTTTTTTAACATCCACTATATATAAGGTATTATATTGGCTACTACATGTAATAGCAATAAATCTAGTACAATTTCTACATTAAAGAACTCCAAAAATTATATAATGCAGGATATGAGAAAATTACATTAAATGTTATTAAATTCACAAATATTATACCTAAAAGGGTACAACTATGGATTAAACCCTGGTATTGCCATTTTAGTAAGAAAGCTGTGCAAGTTGCCTTGGCTGATGGCTGGCCACACACTGAGGTGGGGGACTAGTCTTCCCTGACACCTAGGAGATACAACACTTAACACTCTACCATGTTGGGACTCAGAAAAACTACCCCAAACTACAGTATCTGTCCCGCTGAGAACACGGAACTACAGCAGGATGAGCAGCCTCCTTACTCCCCAACTCTCCAGCCTTCCTATTTCCCTTGAGCAAGTCTCAGAGACCAGAATTCCCCTTCTCCTAGGCAGGAATTCCTCCCTGTGAAAGCAGGTCATGAGACCTGGGAAGATCTATGGTAATTTTTGTCATTGCTGTGACTTAATACCTGACACCAAGTGATACTTTTACTTAATGTTTTAAGAAAGGATGGAGTCCATTATGCCAATGGAGCCATGGTGGCACAAGGCAGCTGGTTATACCACACCCAGGAAACAGAGAACAGAATTGCTCCTGTCTAAAGGAAATTCAAGGACAAAAAGAAGAAGAAGAAGAAGAAGAAGAAGAAGAAGAAGAAGAAGAAGAAGAAGAAGAAGAAGAAGAAGAAGAAGAAGAAGAAGAAGAAGAAGAAGAAGAAGAAGAAGAAGAAGAAGAAGAAGAAGAAGAAGAAGAAGAAGAAGAAGAGGAGGAGGAGGAGGAGGAGGAGGAGGAGGAGGAGGAGGAGGAGACTGAAAAAAAGGCCCTCCAGAGACCACCCCAAAATCCCATCTGTAGACACTAAACCAGACACTATTGCTGATGCCAAGAAGCACTTGCTGACAAAAGCCTGATATGGCTGTTCCCTGAGAGGCTCTGCCAGCACCTGACTAATACAGATGCAGATACAGTCAACCATCGGACTGAGCCCAGGTCCCCAATGGAAGAGCTGGGGGAAGGACTGAAGGAGCTGAAGGGTATTGAAACTCCATTGAAGAAAAATAACATCAACTAACCAGATCACCCAGAGATCCCAGGGACTAAACCACCAACCAAAGACTATATATATACATGGATGGGTCCATGATGCCAGCTACATATGTAACAGAGGATTGCCTCATATGTCAATGGGAAGGGAGGCCCTTGGCCTCCTTGGTAGAGGCTTGATGTTCCAGCATAGGGGAATGCTAGGCAGTGATGTTAGAGAGATAAGTATGTAGGTGTGTGGAGGAGCACCCTCTTAGAAGCAAATGGGGGGGGTGGGAGGATCGTGGCGGGGAGACTGGGAAGGGGGACACAATTGAAATGTAAATAAATAAAATAACCAATAAAAGCAATAATAATAAATTTTTAAAAAGAGTTCACAAGGAAAATAAAAAAGAACAGACCAAAAGTATTGCCAGAAACACCTTGAGGCTCAACACTAGTGACCCACTTTCTTCAGCATGGCCTCAGTTATCCTAACCTTCCAAGCATATGATCACCTGGGCCCAAGTGTTCAGACACATGAACTTACAGTGGACACTTCACATGCAAACTACAACACTTACTGCTTTCTTTTGGCTTTGTCCTTAAAATATCCCAGTCATCCCAGCAGGGTCTAATCCCATAGCTAAGGGGAAGAAATGTCACACAGACAGGCCAAGAAGCATCTGAACAAACAGCTCTGATTGGTTCTCTCTCTCAAATTCATTGCCACTATTAACTCGATCCCTAGTCTGTCAGTTTTCTACATGGAAATACATACATCACTGAACCTTGGCATAAAGATTCAGTTCTTTCATAAGGCAATTTGATAAGTGTGCCCAGCCTTCATCAGAGAGGTGTCTTTCTGCAGCTGGTGAAGTCTCCTGACAGGCCATATGTCAAGAAGTAAAAGATAAAGGCGGAATAGGTACTCATTCCTGAATAGGACAGCTATGTGACACACACACCCACCACCACCACCCAGGCTCAGGGAACACTGGTGGAACGGAAACAGGAAGAATAGAAGAGGCAGGGGATAGGCAGATATGTAACAAAAGACGTCTTCTGGAGAAGGCACAGTTGTTCACAGCCATGGACTTACAGGGGACATTATCTGCACACGAGTGAGCCCGTGGATATTTCATGGTAGGTGGGGAAGGGAACTATGAGCCGTCATCTCTCCCTCAGGACTATTGGCAGTTAATGGGTTTTGAGGGAGGGGTGGCATTTTCTTTAGTGGTGTGACCACTGTAATTACCCTCAGTAATTTACCTCAGTAAATTACCCTCACCCAAGCTTGAAAGAAAGTAATTAAACCCAGTAGCCAAACACACAAAGAAGACGTGAAGGGAAGAGCTCACTGAAGAGGACATGAGGGTGGGCCTTGCTGAGAAGAATTCCAATGCCCTTTGCTAGCTCAGGAGCTTTCTTGAACTTCAATCAGCCCTTTGTGTCTGACAGTTTGTGAGGACTCCCTTGCATGCATAACTAGTGAAGTTTGTTCATTAATCTGTCCAACTTGTATTCCAGCCTAAGTCTCCACAATGCTGACGGGAAGGCATTTTCCCCCTCTACAGATTTGTATAATTTTATTTTCTTGATGAATCAATGTTTTTTTAATGGATTGTTAAGACATGAGAAATTTAGAAAACTCTTCTTTTTTCTCCTCTACAACTATTTGCTGCCTGCATATCCTTAAGAACAGGAAAAGCCTAATGAGTCCTTATATGTAGCATTTATTACTGCCTTAATGAAAGGAATTGTTTTCGACTCCAGCCTTTATATTCTCTGCGGGGTTTCTAATGCAATCAGAGAGTGTTATGTATTGAGAGTGTAACCTGAACACCTCATGGCCAAGGGCATTCACCTCCTTGCCTAAGCAGGGCTTTAGATCTACAATGCCAATATAACAATAAGGCAGCATTAGACCACACCAGTCCTTTGCAATCATTCAATTCACTGAATGAAGCAATTTGTGTCCAAGTCACACAGCTTAGATTTATTTACACCAATTGAACCATCGAGTGCCATTTCATGTCCCAGCCTTGTTCTGATGATGGCAAATAATTCAAGAATGCTGGACTGGAAGAGCCACCTCCTGGGAGTAGCCAGAGAGAACCAGAAAAACACGCACCTGCTTTGTCAATTTCCATTTAAGCAGAATTAGAGGTTACCTTAACAGATGCTCTGAGCGCTAGTAATGAATGAGCATTTCCCCTCTGTGGATATTATAATAAATCCAGAAAAGGTCCAGCTCTGACACCTAAAGGGCAGCAACTTCCCATCACTGACAAGATGCTATTAGCAGTCACTCTCATGGCTGGTCTTCAGGCTTGGAGGAGGGCGGCTTGCGTTTTGTTTTATGACATAATCACAGCATTTTCCAGTTGGAGCTGGAGCCCGTTTACTGTGAGGAAGCACTGCAGTTTTTCACGTAAAGTGTAACAGCGGCTATCCACGGATTCTACGCATTCTGGGACTCACCACGCACTGCGCAGTCGTATTCACAGCCAACGACTAGACAATCAGCAATGCTTTTGGCCTATTATTCAGGCCAGGATTGGATCTTCGTCCTCTTTCCCAAAGTGTTTTCCTGCACAGGGTTTCCCAACTATAACCCCTGTTCCCCATACCTTTTAGAGGCTCAGCCAAACCCTAATTATATATTTGAGCAGGAATTTTTTTTATTTCCCTAACATTCCACCTTGAAATTTTTTCTGAATCACTCTTACAAAAGGGAAAAGTGATAAAAAAGAAAAAAGTTCCAAAAAGTTCCAACCCCTGAGATCTCTCTTATCTGAACCACCAACCAGGCATCATACACAAGCTGGTCTAAGTCCCCCAGCCCCCAACACATAGACAGCAGAGGACTGCCTGGTCTGGCCTCAGTGGGAGAAGAAGCACCTGACCCTTGAGAGACCTAAGGCCCCAGGGATTAGGGAGGCCTGGCAGCAGGGTGGGAGAGGTGGGAACAACCTCTTAGAGACAGGAGGGAGAAGGAATGGGATAAGGAACTGTGGGAGGGCAGACAGGGATGTCGGTAATGATTGGACTGCAAATAAATAAACAAACAAACAAACAAACAAACAAATAAACAAATAAATGAAATACATTTTTATTTAAAAATTTTAAAAAGTTCCAAACTCTTACAGAGCAACCTTATGTAAATGTGTGAATATATATATATATATATGTGTGTGTGTGTGTATATATATATATAAATTTTTAAAGCTAAAGGCTCTAATCAGTTGATTATAACTTAGCTAAAGAGAAAATACTCAGCTTTTTTTTTAATTCTAAAGAACAATGGAGGAAGGGTGCCACTTCCTGATTTAAGCAGAAAAAGAAATTTGATAAAAATGTACAGTAGTCTCCCATCATCTGGTTTATCTTTCTGCAATTTTACCTAGCCTTAAATTTTCCCTGTCTGTAAATACTAAATAGAAAATTACAGAAGTAACGTAAGCATCTTAATCGCTCCCTTAATCTTATCGCATCCTTCATCGGTTACTTTTCTCACCACTATGACCAAATGCCTAACAAAAAAACAACTTAAAGTCCCATCTCACCCTTCTCACAATAGTACAATGAACTGGGGACCAAGCAAATGACACAATCTGCAGTTCACATTCAAATGATGACATTTCACCTCTAGTTTCCATTACTAATGACATTCCCTGATGCAAAACGTATCCCGGTCAACTTCCGACCGCCGCTGTAATCTTGCACTTCAGTGCCGTTCAGAATTCTAAAGTTGCTTCTGAGACATGAAGCAATCTCCTACCTGTGAGCTCCTGTAACATTAGAAAAGAGAACTGAGTTACATACATAGCACAGAGTAAGCCTTCCTATCCTCTAAGAAAGGAGTGGAGAATTAACAGGTGAAGATCAGATCAAAACTAACCAGGGCAGCTGCAGCTGAGTTTAGCATCTGGGGCTCAGTATAACACAACCTAGACCCTAACTGGGTTGAGCAGTCCTTCCCCCACCATATCCCTCCAGCTGTGCTGCCCAGGGTACAGTAACCTCTCGTGGGCCAGATCCACTCAGTGCTTGCAGCCTTCTTCAACAGACACGGCATGTTTCTGGCATCTCCAATATCAGTGGTTCCTACTACAGCTTAAGCCTTTAGCATCACAGCTAATGTCATGATGGATCAAGAAGCAAAGATGGGACAGTACTCATGACCACTTGCTAAATCTCTAGGTCTTCTCCAGCTAGACCCTACCTCCCAAATGTTCCACAATCCCGCAGGAGCAACATCAGCTGGACACCAAGCGTTCAAACACATCAATCAGCCTCTAGTAGACATCTTACATCACACCATACTGAGTGACACAACATTTCACACTGCCCTGGTCCTCCACAGGATACAATCATTTTTGTCAAGTGTAAACATGTCAGAGATGCTATTCACCCATTATCTTCTTAGTAGCCTTCTCACCTACCAGATTGACTATCATGGCTCCACAGTGCTTGTAAATAACCCTTATTCCAAGCAGTAATGGTCCCAAAACATGTGTGTGTTATCTGAGTTTTTGATTAACATTTCAATTACTTATCATTCCCTTATTTGTAATAATTATAAATTAATAAAAATCACAAATTGTACTTTTAATTATAAATTATAAATAAATTTTAGTCATACATTTTAATTATAAATGAATTATAATTACAAATTAAACTTTATTACCATATTATAACAATTATAAATTAAACTTTATAGGAAAACATCTAGTATATATATGCAGGACTCAGTACCATCCATAGTTTCAGGCTTCTGCTTGGGGTCTTAGAACATAATCTCTATGAATAAGGGATGAATTGCCATTATCTTTTTAAAAATCCATTCATTTAGCAATGAGGAAATGATATTCAGATGAGTTAGGAGACCACCGTGACTCATTACCTAACAGAGCAGAGCAGGGATTTGAATGTCTTTCAGTTCAATGTCCTTCCCACAATGCTACATGCGCTAATTATTTTGAGTATTATCTCTATTATAGATTAGTAATATTTTCGACATTGTCTTATGAAGTGGAAACTTCTGGTTTCTTCGGAAAATTAGTTATGTTAAATGATGTTTTGCTGGAGCACACAGGTGGGGCACCCATGCTTTTGCTTAAGCAGCCACGTGAAAGAATTTCTTGCTGAAGCAGACACACGTGAAATGGTGTTTGGCTAACGCAGACACATGAAAGGACACATGATGTGTGGGGCTGCTTTCTGGGGGCTCTTCTCGGAGATCTCTGGTCTGGCTAGGTTCGCAGGTTCATTAGAAGGGGAGAGAAGTCTGGCAGGGAGGGGAATGACTTTTCACCACCTCCACTGGTGCTGCCCCACCTCCTTTTCTGGTGGGTCTGAGCCAGCAGGGGACTGGCAAGCCGGTGAAGGGTGCAGGGGAGCTTCTAGTGGAGATTTTGGGAAAGCAGATCTCTTTCCCAAGCAGTAGTGTTACAGCTCTTATGACAGAAGCTCTCAGACGATGGAATAGTTCCTGTACACCTTTAATCCTTCTGAATAGGATTCTTAAAAACAGTTTTGGGGACGGGTCAAGTGATAATGGGTACTTCCTATTGGTTTGGCCTGAGAGCTTGGGAATACCTCATCTACATATTTGGGGGCGTGGCCCTACTTTCTACTCAACTCATCTGTCTTGAGCTACACAACTTGTGGCCACATTCTTACCTGTGGAGGGAGTTGGGGGAGGGCTGGGCTGTTGCCCTACTGTGATTGATCTGTCTCAAACCTCTCTACACGGGGTTGGGGGGTGCTGTAGCTATGTGAGAAGGGCCTCATCTCTTGGGAGACTGGGAATTCTCCTGCCATCCCTTTGAGGGTCCCTGGGGATTCAACCTATCTCAACCAGCAATCAGGGTATCTTTCACAGCCCACAGCCCTACAATAATGTTTAGAAGGAATATGAATATAACCCCACAGGCAGTGGATGATGCTGGATGGTACTGGTACATCTTACGATTGTTTATTGGTCACTATTTGTCATGACTCCAGAGAGAGAAACACACCAAAAACTTCTGGGGGTGCTCTGGCAGGTTCTTGTTACTTCCAAGGACTCAGGCCAATTGGCAGAGTGAGGTGGAAGTTTCTGGATATGTCAGCTGATACAGACTCACATAGACTTTTGCTAAGAGAGACTCACAGGGAGTTATGCTACGACAAAATCACATGGCGTTTTGCTCAGGCAAAACCCGTGGTAGGACATGTGATATTTGGAGGGAGTATAAATAGGACTCAACAGACAATGACAGCGGGCTTGCACAGCTAGTTTTGCAGTGCTCCACTGGTCTCTCGTCTCAGCTGATCTTCACTTCTTAGAGAGAGGCATAGCAAAGGCAGGAACTTGTGGCCTCCCTAACTGATCCTGGTCACTCCTCCTGACTTGTGCAGCTTTGGTAGATGACTGGCTGTTTCTGCTGGGTTGTACCACTTCTGCTGATTTGTGTTTGCTATCCTGATACTACTGAACTGGATTACTGGTATCCTGGCAATTAGACACTGAAATCTCCCCAAAGAACTACCTCAAAACAGCATACAGCTGAGCCTCAAAATTTCTTCAGGGTCAAGCTGCTGCTGCTGATACGCGTGAACTGAACTGCTGATATTCTGGAAACAGACTGGATTTGCTCCAAAGAACTATTTCAAAACAGATTCACTTTCCCCATATCCCACTAACCTTTCTTTCCCACTACTTCTGATGGGTGGTGGGCTAGAAGGGAGGTTAAAGCATTTAATAGCCCCTTATTAAAAGTAGGTTTTGAAAAAATAAAAATAAAAAGTAGGTTTTGAAAAATCTAAGCCTTAAGAAAAGGTTATTCTGGATTATGTTTTGTTACTTGGTGGTCTCATAACTTATTAGGTCTAGGGTAGATAGACCATGCTGGGAAAGTTAGGAAAAGACAGAGTAAACCAAGAAACAGCTCAAAGACTAGCACATGAAGATATGACCAGTTCATACTAAAGCATCCCCAGGAAGAACTGCTCTTCATTTCAGAAACATCCTTTTGAAAAGCATTACATAGTTGGATTTCCCACTCTGAACTCCAGAACATTAATAAAACTCAGTTCATCAATATGCATGCATAGAAGCTAGGCTATATTTTTAGCCCTGAACCCTACAAAGCAAAGGATTTCCTTAAAAGACTCGAACATAGTTTGGGGTAATGACTAACATATTAAATGATTGGGTAAAGTAATCCATGATAAAACTGCACTCAATTGTCAGTGGCGACTCCTGGTTTCTTTGCAGCCATTGTTGTTGAGTCTCCATTTTGGATAAATTTGAAATTGATTTCCTCCAGAACTGCCCAAGCACTGTCTTCTGTGTGTGAACACATTCACTTTCCTAGCTTCATGTCACCTTCATACCAGATACATGATTTCCTGGCTTTATAAACTATCTGGCCTGCACCCAACAACTGTGAACGCTGTAGGATGTTTGTACTTCAGTGGGGTTCCTCAGGCTCGCTTATCTTCAGCATCGTGTCATAGCTGACACTAATGTATCACAGAGCTTCCTAAAATGGTTTCACTGACTTAAGCCCTTCGTGCTCTCACAGGAATAATGTAGTGAAATGAAATCATCTGAAGTAATTCTAGCTTTCTATAGGATACCACTGAGGTGGTGAAGGGGAGGTATGTCCTTCTTGGAGGAGGCATGTCACTAGGGGCAAGCACTGAAGTTTCAAAGGACACCTACCATTCCCAGAGTGCTGTCTGCCTGCTGCTTGATGATTCTATATGAGTTCTCAGCTGCTGATCCAGCTGTATACTGCTATGCCTACACTCTCCTATCATAAAACCCATGCCCCTGGAATCATAAGTCAAATTAAACTTTTTATATATTTTGCCTTGCTCATGGTGCCTTATTAAAGCAATAGGAAGACACCAAGACAAAAGTTAGTGCCAGGAAATTGGCTATGGCCATAACAGACCTGACTATGTTGTATTTTGGAGGAAATGTGGAAAACATTGAGACTCTAGACTGGGAAAATGGTTGAATGCTGTAAGCAGAACTTAATGGCCCATCCTCATAGGGGCTCAAGAGACAATAGGGCTGAGAGAAATGGAGTACGAAAGCCTAGCTCAAGAGATATTTAGAGGAAAACTATCAGTGACTGGGCTAGAGAACATTCTTGTGACACTGTGGCAAAGGGCATAGCTGCCTTCTGCCCTTGTCCTAAGAATTTGCTTGTAGCTAAATTGAAAAATAATGGACTCAATTCCCTGGTGGAGGAGATTTCAAAACAATCCAAATATTGACTCTGTCACTTGGTTACTAGCAATCCCTCTTTTACAGGTCTACAATGGAAAAGAGCAACTGGGGCAAAAATAAATACAAACTATACAGTTTGAGGGTTTAAACCAGACCCCAAAAACTTAGTGTTAGAACCAAGGCTTGTGCTAAAAGCGATTAAGAGATGGAGGAGAGGCTTGATCCAAATTTCAATGAAGAGAAGGGTGGCCTCAGACAAGACCCCACCCAACCAAGCAGCCAACTTGTAAGACGAAAGGGCCTAGAGAAGTTTCCCCTCCTAAAAAGCTATAATAAAAGCTTCTGCAAATGTGATTCAATAGTGGAAGACACAACAAAGGTGTTGTTCATGTGGTGTTAGCTTTAGATCCTGAAGGATATATGAGTATCAAGGTTGTGGGCTCTCCTTCCACAGTTAAGAAACACCGCCGAAGCCAGTGTGTGTCAGAGGAATCTCTGTGTGAAGGCCCAAAGAGGCCATTGTGTGAAACTGTGAAAGTGAAGCCTGAGTTGAATTGGAGACCACATGATGTTGGTCAATCAGAGCAATGAGATATCTGACAAAAGGAGCTACAGACATGGAATGGATTCAGTCCCCAAAAAATAGTGTCCTACAAGCAGCAAAGCAGGAAGGGCTGAGCCAGCTAAGCCTCTGTCATCAGAAGTAAAGGAAAGGCCATCCAGAGACCGCCCCACCTGGGGAATCCATCCCGTGTACAACCACCAAACCCAGTCAATATTGCAGATGCCAAGAAGTGCATGCTGACAGGAGTCTAATATAGCTGTCTCCTGAGAGGCTCTGCCAGAGCCTAACAAACACAGATCCTTACAACCAACCATTGAACTGAGAATGGGGTCCCCAGTAGAGGAGTTAGAGAAAGGACTGAAGGAGCTGAAGGGATTGAAGGAGCAACCCCATAAGAAGAACAATATCAACCAACCAGACTCCCCAGAGCTCCCAGGGACTAAACCACCATCCCAAGAGTACACAGGTATGGACCTATGACTCCATTCACATATGTAGCAGAGGATGGCAGAGGTGAGGTCCTTGGTCCTGTCAAGACTCAATGCCCCAGTACAGGGAATGTCAGGGTGAGGAGGTGGGAGGGAGTGGGTGGATGGGAGAGCACCCTTATAGAAGCAGGGGAAGGGAAGATGGGATAGTGGGTTTCTGGAGGGGCAACTGGGAAAGGGAATAACATTTGAAATGTAAAAAAATCCAATAAAAGAAAAAACTTCAAAAAAAGATATAGGACAGACAAAAGCCAATTTGAAAATAATGAGATTTTTATGAGGAAAATGAACAGTATAGATAGATTTTTTTTCATTAAAAATATGTGGGCTTATATAAGAAAAAATGTTGCATAGTGTATGACTTTTGTCTTCAAATGTAATGGTTGGCTTTTCCTTGGTTGGAAAGAAGGAAAGCTAGGGGAAAACTAAAGGATAAAGGAGTCTGAAAAAAAAAAAAGAAAGAATTGAAGGACCAGATTTGGAGTTTGCCTTCTAGGTTTTGATTTTGATTTCCTATAGTAGTTCCTCATATGCACCAATTCCTCCTTTCCAGTTATAGTGTATGTTCTATGCCATTTTATTTTGAAAGTATATCATTTTCTTTTTTAATATACAACAGTTAAAATTAAGAGATTGCCTTGAGCTTTAGTTCTTTTTAAAAAAACTATTGAGACTGAAGATGATGGAGACTATTGAAGTTGGAATAAGTATATTTTGCATTATGATAGAACCACAAGCCTATGGCCTCTGTGGACCTATGTTTGAATACTTCTTCTATACTCAGTTTGTGGAACTGTTTGGGAAGGATTAGGAGTTGTGTCACTGGGGGGTGGGCTTTGAGTTTTAAAAGACTCATGCCATTGCCAGTGTACTCTCTACCTCCTGCCTATAGATCAGATCTAAGCTCTCAGCTACTGTTCCAGCCATGTCTTCACTCCACTATATACTCTAGCCTCTGGAATAATAACCCCAATTAAACACTTTTTTAAATAAATTGACCATAATGTCTTATGGCAGCAATATAGAAGAAACAAGATAAGACAACTATTAGGAGAAGAAGATGGGGATTTCAGGAATGTGCTCCCGACCCCACTGCAGTGTACATGTTTATGTCTTTAAACACACACACACACACACACACACACACACACACACACACACACACACACACACACAAAAACCAGGTCACATCCACAAGTCTTGTAAATTCAGATCAGAAAGCCTACTTGAAAGCCATCTCTCCTAGCTCTCTTAGCCCTGGGTTATTTTTTATTTTTATTTGTTTTTGTTTTTGTCTTTTGTTGTTGTTGTTGCTGCTGCTGCTGCTGTTTGGTTGCTTGATTGGTTGTTTTGGGGGGAAAGGTTGTTTTGTCTTGTTTGGGTTTTTTTTATTTTGTTTTTGTTGTTGATTTGTTTTGTTTTTTAACTCTATCTGTCCTTAGATAGAAGGGATACTATTATATCTTAAGAAATCACATATTAATGACTCTTCTCTTCCAAGGTGATGGCTAACTCAGAATTCATTTCTAACCCTTTTAAAATTACTTCAAATTATAATATTGAAGAGAATCCCTCCTATGGGTACAAAACTGAAAATAACCTTTAAAAGATAACCACACCTTTGGTTTTACAGTACATTATTTTAAAAAACCAAATTGTAATATTTATTACATATAATTTTCTCAAACACTAATTTAAGCCTAAACCCTAAGCGAAGAGATCTGGAAATAATTCAAAATCATACTGAGTCCTAGAAGAAAACTATGCTGAAATTTCAAGCCACTAACAATAACCTCCTAAGTGTTAATCCCCACAGGGACCAGCTCTGAGTCACCATTTGTTCTTGCCCGTGGTCCAGCCAATCTAGTTTCTTCTACTTAAATAATCATAGCTAGACTTGCTTGTGGCCTGTCCTAAGAGAAAATGAATATATATTACTATAGTCATACATATGATTAGAGTTCTTCTCATAATGTACTTAAGGCTTTCAAAGTGATGAGACATGCCTAAGTGTTATTATTTAAGCTGCCACAGTTTTTACCCTCTGAGTTGCCCACTTTCTGTCTGTCTGTCTTTGACAAAAGTCTAGGGTCCAAATGTTTAAGGTCTGGAACATTAGCAGTGGGCTAGAAGAAGGCAAAACCTTGTTCACAGCACGATCCCTGAAAATATAAAAACACTGTCTGTCATCGCCCTTTGTGATGGCAGCCCTTCATCTATTTGCTCAGTTTCTACGAACTTGGTGATGAATGAGGTTTTCCAAGGGCTTTTACACACAGCTCTATTATTTCACTGGGGCTCACTGAGCACTTTAAACAGATGAAGACAAAGAAAGCCAGCCATATAATTCAGTGTCTGATTGCTTTTCCACATGTCAGTCCTGAACAGCACAACTCTCCCTTGAGCAGCTTCGAGTGGCTGCCTGATTGAATCTGGTGAAGGCTGATAAATTTTGGAATGCTCTTTCAACACAAGGAAAACAGCATGGAGATGGAACGTGTACTACAGCGCTCTGTACCCGGCAATCTATGCATCACAGCGTGCAGCCAGCATTGAGGGGGGGAGAAGCTACAGAGACGTCTCCATCCTCTTCCAAATTATTAGCAGTACCTGGAGGACATGAGCTGCTCCATATGTTTTGAAGTGTTAACTGTAATCATAGTGTTTGAATAATAGGTTGTTTCTCTTCAAATGATTTTTAAGAGCGAGCACTTCCAGATACAATTTTAAACACAGCGAGGAAAGAATAGATGGGATTCACTCCCTGAACAACATTTTCTCTTGCCCAGGAAAAGAAGTGCTGGGCTTAAATCTTTTCAACATGTGCATCCAGGTGCATGTGTGCACGTTCTCATGGAGGCCAGAGGTCAATGAGGAGCGCCCTCCTCAATCATTCACTACACCATATTTTTGAGAAACGGTCTCTTAATGAACCAAGAGCTCATCCATTGGTTAGACTGCCCAACCAGACTCCAGCAATATGCTTGTCTTCAACCTTTGGCAAGGGAGTTACAGACATATGCCACATGCCTGGGTGTTTACACGGGCATTGAAGACCTGAACCCGGGTCCTCGTGTTTGTGTACCAAACATTTGACCCCCTAAGCTATCTCCCAAGCCTCTCTACTGGTTTTAATGTGACAGCTATTTCTATACAGGATGCAAAATGATGGAATCATTCTATAGGGGGAGTGACGGGGGCAGTGGGAGACACACAGGGAAGAGAGAACAGAACATAACCTTGGGATTTATTTTGTGCAGGTGATGAGGTAGAGGAAAGTGGTTAGTCACTTCTCCACCTCCATGGTTCTACTTAATTTCAGATCCATCACCTCTTGGTGCCTTGTCAACATCCCTTGAGAGTGCTTTTTGCCTGTGCGTTACTTTAAAAGAGTTAGTTTAAAAGGCTTTAAGTAACACATCCCTGGTAGATGCTTTCCCTTGGACTCCAGGCACAGTCTATTCCGCATAGCTAAATAACAACAGCTCACGGGGAAAATATGCATAATCAATAGTCTGTCTGCTGATTCAAATACCCCCGGGGTCCATTTCTGCTGTTTGCCATACATACATTCCAGGCGCAAGAGCGGTTGGTGACTATGGATTCAGGCGCAGCTGTTTTAGCCCTGTTGGGGCATAATTATTTTCAAGTGCTTTGCAAGAGCAGATGTTTAAGAGTATGATAATACATGTCTTTCTTCAACAGATGCTTCTATATTTGCATAAACAGAACATTGATAGCCTATTGCCCTTTTGATACTGGAAGGTAGGGTAGAAGCTACAGCCATTGGTTTTTCTCAACATTGATAAGCAGAGACGTTCTCTTCTCTCCCTCCCCACAAGCACCAGCAATCTCTCTCTTCCGTTCACTCTCTCTGAGAATGGCGTTTCCCTCCATTCTGACTCGGATCCTCCCCACCTCCTCCCATTGGGTTATTTGAACTTGACTTCTCATGAAGTCTTTGTAAGCTGGAGCAAGCTGAGTGTACCAGTGTCCCCTACAGAATGTCATCTTCTCTGTTGGGTTTGTACCTGCTGCAAATCCCTGTGTTTAGATAACGGCTTCTTTCCTGGAAGTCAAAAAAGAAAAAAAAAATCTAAAGCGTACAAAAACTAAGGGATTGGAGATTTAGCTCAGTGGTAGAGCGCTTGCCTAGCAAGCGCAAGGCCCTGGGTTCAGTCCCCAGTTCCAGAAAAAAAACAAAAAAAAAAATCTAAAGCTTTCCTGGAAGTCTAGAGGCACTTCTACTTGAACTTGCTGCAACATTTCCTCCCATATTGTTAGTACAAAATTCTGTTACCATGGGAAATAATATCGTGCCACGCATTCATCAGAAGAAGCTGCCCGTCTTGTCATTTTCACATAAGCAGAGTATGCATAGCTCTCTTCCTAGCTAGAATGCATGATCTGAAGATCTCTTAAGTGTGGAGCACAGGTGGAGATGTGATCGTGTTAGGTGATTCTCCAACCGACCTCTGTAATACAGAAAAGTATCTTTGTGGTACTTGATCTCTGAGGTTTGTGAAGTGCATTTTTTTAGATAAATGCAGTCATATAAATGAGTTCAAGGCCATTCTAAATTGAGAATATTTTGAGGTGCTAGCTAAAATGAGAGATGGATTTCCCTTTTCAACCTTTCTCTGCCCAAATAAACACAGCGCTCCCTTCCCTTCTGCATTCAGTGCTCACATTCAGTACGACCTCCTGCTTCCCACAGGTTCATCAAGCATTCAAAGCTTCAGATATCTTTCCGAATGACCACTACATATCTGCCTCAGATCATGGCCAATCACCCATGGACACTTACACACTGTCTATCGGCTATGTGCCTTGCTATGGGCTTGGGACATCAGAGTTAAATGGCTACTATTTGGTAAGGAATAAATATTGTTCGCATATTGTTCAACTGAAGGATGTTTGGTCAGAACACATCACACAGAGAGCTAGGAAAACAAAAATGAACACAAAATTAACTCATTGAATTTCGATATCCATAGAGAGAATCGTGCTTAGCTTTCTACTCATTTTCATACTGTCTGACTGCGGGGGAA
This sequence comes from Rattus norvegicus, assembly GCF_021556685.1. NCBI lineage: Eukaryota > Metazoa > Chordata > Mammalia > Rodentia > Muridae > Rattus > Rattus norvegicus. Next base: position 51,700,476 of record NC_141551.1, read on the forward strand.
AGAAAGTCCTTCCCGAGTCAAACCAAATGCATGCATCCTGTTAGATGTTAAGTGAAATTCCTTCGCAATTGTAGAATTCCAGAAGAAATAGCAACACACACACACACACACACACACACACACACACACACACACAAAACAGTAATAGGTGGTTAAATAAAAACCTGTTATCTACAGAGAGGTGTTAGACTAGTCATTAGTCTCAAAGGACTTGGTGACAACACAGTCCACCAGTGTCCCGTATCCTACCTCTAGCCATATAAAAGAAATGCAGAAATTAATTAAGGTGTTATTTAAAGGGTATGTGTAGAGACAGAAAAAGTTGGGTACAGTGACCTCCTTTCTGCCACCCATAAGGAGCACAATCTCTAGGAAAAAAAAAAGAATTCATTGGTAATTGGGACTTTCCTTAGACAGGGGAAAGGCCTTGCAGATCGTTTCTTGATACATTTATAAGCAGTCAGTCCTATGCAAATTACTAATACAGAACGCCAGAAAATTCTTGAGGAGAAATTAGTACAAATCTCTAAATTGGGGTGGAAATTCACTCAGCAAAGACATTGTTAGACCCATGCCCTTAAAAGCATAAAATGGGAATCAGTTTCTGGAGAATGACGACAGGACAAAAATTACAGGGCAAAGGAGAGCAGCATTTACTGAAGCATCAGCCATGGTGTTTGATGTTTCCTGTGGTCAGGGGACACTTTAGACAGGAGCAAGAAAGAAATTGCCTTGAAAGGCCCACACTGAACAAGTGCACTGCTGAAAAAGCTTTGGCCAGCAGGAAGAGCCTGTGTATATCATCAGGCCGGAAGGGTCACAACCATCTGCAAGCCAGGAAGAAAACAAATTGCCTGGCACTTTGATCTTGGACTTCCAGCCTCCAGAACTGTTAGAAGGTAAGCTGCTCTCTGTCTGTAGCTGGAAAAACCAAATTCATAAAGATCCTGAGTTGTAGTGAGGCCATGTGCACTGACCTCTACGAGAAAAGAGTTATAGAAAAGGATGGAGAGATGGATGTTGCGTGAACCCCGGTGCAAGCAGGAGGCATCAATGACCAGGTAACAGCAGCAGCCTCATCATTCCTTGTCCTTCTTCTAAGTTTACTCTCCCCATAGTACTGGCCCTGATGGCAGCAAGGCACCGAGCATACAAGGAAAGTAATTCAGGAGAGCACACAGGGAATTGAGAAGCTACAGGCTCTTCAGCAAAGGCATCTAAAACCTGTGGATTGAGTAGAAAATTGAAGTTTGGAAATAAGGGGTGTGTGTGTGTGTGTGTGTGTGTGTGTGTGTGTGTGTGTGCGCGCGCGCGCGCGCGTGCATGCGCACATGTTTGTATGTGTGATGTGCATTCACACACATGCACATATGCAAGCACACACTCGGCATAAGGCACATGTGGATGTAATAGTAACCTCGAGGAGCAATGATCACCTCTATATCTGTGTAAGATAGGGGGTCTTACCTGCTGCTGCGTATGGCAGGGTAGCTGGCTCTCACACTTCTGAAGTTCCTTCTGTCTCCATCTCGCATCTCGTCATAGAAGAACAGAGATGACATGTACCACTGTTACTTTTCAATGGTCTCAGGGGATGTACACTCGAGTCCTCACGGTGTGCAGTGAGTGATTTGCTAAACATCCCCTAGATGGACTTTTTCAAGCCACTTTAAACTGGAGTATTTTTTTATACATGCAAAGATCAGAAAATTGCAGACTTCCCAGAGATGGGGAAAAAACTTTCTCTGAGGAAGTGTGGTAACAGAAGAGAGAGCCATTGTTGGTTAAGCCAGATCAGCTCTGTCGATGAACCATGTTACTAGTTCTGTCAGAACCTAGGCTGAAAGGCACAGAGAAGAAATGCGAACACTCAGCACCCCCTAGAAGCACTGCAGGTGTGGCTGCTGGGTCTCCTGTGTGTTAGTAGGTGACAAGAGACATGTCTACCCTGAGGGTTCTGACCTGTGAACATCAGAATGATTAGTAGCCTAACACTCCCTGAAAAGAGTGAGCCTGAGATGACCTCCAGTCAGGCACCACCCAAGCCTGGTGGAGACAAACCATGCCTGAGACAACCCCTGCCTGGAGCCATAACGTGCAAATAGGACACTCCTGAGACAACTTCAGGCACTCAGAGACCCCAGGCATCCCTAAGAGGATCAAGTAGCGATATGGAAGAGAGAGAGAAACAGAAGGATGTGGGCACAATGAACAGAGGCAAAACTGGAGATGCAAGGATAGTAAGCAACAGCCTGATTCGAGTAGTTGATGATGCCTGCTGGGACCATGATGGAGTCCAGACCTGTCCTGCCACCAGGGGCCATGTCTGGACCCCTGGCCCTGCAGCAGCAGGGATCTGTTACCACCTGTGATGGCTTGCATGTGCTTGGCCCAGAGAGTGGCACTATTAGAAAGTGTGGCCTTATTAGAGAAAGTGTGTCACTATGGGGGTGGGCTTGGAGACCCTCGTCCTACCTGCCTGAGGATGCTCAATCTGTTCCTGGCTTCCTCTGGATGAAGATATAAAACTCTGAGCTCCTCCTGCACCATGCCTGCCTGGACGCTGCCATGCCCCTGCCTTGATGATGGACTGAACCTCTGAACCTGTAAGCCAACCCCAGTTAAATGTTGTCCTTTATAAAACTTACATTGGTCATGGCGTCTGTTCACAGCAATAAGACCCTAATTAAGACACCACCCAAGGCCAGGTGAATGTCTCTGGGCTGGGCTGCCATCCAGGAACATGTTAATGTCTGAGGGCTGTGCAGAACTGTTCCCACCCCTCATATGGGCATCACGGGAGAGCTTCCCCTAGGGACGTGAGAGGAGAGCTGACCTCACCCCCTAGCCAGCTACAGTACTCTGGAGAGTGGCTCCATACATTGTGGGAGCTGCAGGTGAGCTGGCCTCAAGAATATGAGAAGGAAAGAGCTGGCCTTGCCACTCATCTCCCATGCAGTGGCATGGACAAGAGAAAGATACCCTCCTTCCCACAGATACCTATCTGTGGCAAGTGGGAGATCTTGCACTGGGGTCATGAAAGCAAGAGAGCTCCCTGCCCCTCACCACTTGCAGCATTTGGAAGATTGGGCCTGATTCCTCTCCTGCGCAGCACAGTAGAGCTGTCCTTAGATGTGGGGGTTGCGGCTGAGCATGTCCCAAGGGCATGAGCATGGGAGAGCTGACCCTGCCTCTTATCTGCTGTTCAATGGCATTGGCTGTAGAGATATCGTCTCTCCTCTCCTTTGTCCTTGCCACCTATTGTTGGAGAGAGAGCTGGCCCTATCCATCATCTGCTGCAGGACTCTGGAGAACAGGCCTTGAACTTCAACCTGGGCAGCATAGTAGAGCTGGCTCTGGACATGGTGGTTGCGGGGGAACCAGCGTGCCTCTTGTCTGCTGTGCAGCAGTGTAGCTTAGGGAGCAATACCTGTTTGGGTTTAAATCTCGCTTCATGTCAGGACAGAACACACCAAGACAACATGGTTCCACATGGAGAGGTTTAATGAGAGAAGAAGAGAAGAGGAAAGGAAAGGAGGCCGACCATGGGCACGTGGGAAGGGGAAAGGGACAGGAAAGAGGGAAAGAGCAGAGAAGAACAAAGAACAAGAGGGAGAAGTAAAAGGGAGAGGAAGGGGCAAGCAGCCCCTTATACAGTCAGGCACAGCTGGCTGTCGCTAGGGGACTGTGGGGCGGAGCATACCTGTTTGCTGTCAGGTAGCTGTGGGGGTGGAGCTTAGACAGAATACCAACATTACCCACTTCCCCTCCCTCATCCCTTACCGCCTATGGCAGGCAGGAAAGCTGATTTGGGTTCATGAGAGTGGAAGAACTAGCCATGTCCCTTACCAGCTGCAACATTAGGAAGAGCAGACCCTGCACCTCATCTGGGCAGCAAGATAGAGGTGACCATGGCGGTGTGTTGGGGGAGGGGTGCTGGTGAGCCAGCTCCAAGGGCTTGAGAACAGGGGAGCTAACAGGCTGACCAGCTAACATGCCTCTCAGGCCCAGATCCAGGGCTTTGAATGGGCCTAGCTCAACTTGTACCTTATCTATAAACTGCTGTAATATATGAAGGGTCTGGTCGTACTACAGGATCTCCATCACACAGGGCAACAACAGGATATCTGAGAGGAGTCCCAGTGAGGATCCTGTATTGATAGAGTAGAAGCCAGAGAGGCCTCTGACCAAAACAATGAGCGTTTGCAATTAACATTTGCAAGCAAAGAAGTGCAGGGGGGGGGGGACACTGCAGCTTCTACAATGAGATTTTTTTTCTTTGTTGGGGAGTGGTTTGCAAGGGTGGAAAGCAGATATAAGTGGAGAGAGATGAATGGGATTGGGATGCGTAATGTGAAACTCACAAAGAACCAATAGAAAGTAAAAAAAGAAAGTAAGAAAGAATAAAAGAGAGGGAGATGGAGGGAGGAAGGAAGGGAGGAAGGAAGAATTATAAATCATTTTAAAAAAAGCACTTAAGATGCCAGCCTGCTCAGTTCCTATAAGGGTTCCCTTCCTGTCTTACAGATAACTGTTTTCTTTCTATGTCCTCACATGGGGTGTAGGACACTTTCTGGTATCTCTTCTTATAAGTACACTAATCATGTCATTTCAGGGCCACATCGTATGGACTCATCTAAATTTACTCTTTCTATAACATTTCTGTATCCAAATATAGTCACATTGGAGTTAGGGCTTTAACACATGACTTTTCAGGGGACTGGACAGTTCCGCCCATACCAGCATCACTACAAAAATAACTGAGAAAGACAGAGGATGAAAAGAGAGGAAAAAATAGGTAATCTATAGCAACATATAAAATATTTTCTCACCCAGAAGTAAATTGGGGGAAAGTATGCAATGGCATGCTTAAAGCATCCCTGTAAACGAAGAATTGCTAATTACAAATGAGTGCAAAAATATGTCAGAAGAGAAATTCACCTCAAACAATCGCAGTAGGAAACAAACACAAAGCAAAAGCCTGGGCACACTGTGCTAAGTGAGTGAGTGCATGGGAAATCCATGACTGACGTGTGATAGGGAAAAAACGAATTTGGGTGGCATGTTGAAAATTCTGTAGGCAATCAAACTTTTTAAATATATTGAAGTGTGTGAAAAGAAAAAATTAAATTGGCTTGAAGAAAACTTACAAAAATTATGCATTCATTTTACTATAAGATCCCCAGTTCTAACCAACTATTCAAGAATTGTCATCCTGAGTGGAAGAAAAGAAAAAAGCTATGAAATGTGTTGGCTTCTATTTTAAAGTGGTAGACAGTCTGAGGTGTCTTCACGGAAGAAAACTCAACAGTGAGATGAAAATTCAGCAGAATATAGTTCAAGATGGTAGACACAGCACAAGCCATTGACACTTCTCCTTTGAAGTTCACTAAAAGGAAGTTTTAAAAAGACTCGAGGAAGAGAGGTCATAAAAAGTCTGAGACCAAGTCAAGTCCACCGGAGCATAGCCAGCAGAGGTGAGCTGAATGCTGTCCCCTGAATTCCAATGTCTAGCCCATAGCTCTCCCTGCTTTCCTGAGCAGGTCTACAGGGGCCCCAGGAACATCCAGCTTAAACCTGGTCCACCTGGGCCACAGCCAGCAAAGCTGAGATACATACTGTCTCCTGACCTCCATCTTCTAGGCCACTGTCTTGAGGAGGCCTGCAGGGGCCCCAGGAATATCTAGCTTAAACCCCTCCACCACCAATCTCCAGCCAGTCATGTCCACTTGGGGCACAGCCAGCAGAGGTGAGCAACAGTGTTGTTCCTAAAGATCCATTGTCCGACCCACAGCTTGGTCTGCCTCCCCAAGGAGTCTTGCAGGCATCCAGAATATCCAGCTAACACCAGGGACAACCAGGTGGCTAAAGGACAGAGTAAGAACACAATCAACAAGAGCCAGACCAATATGACACCACCAGAGCCCACCTATCCAACGACAGCTAGCCCTAGTTATCCTAACACAACCTAAGCACAAGCAAATGACCTTAAGTCCAATCTTATAAAGATAATAGAGGTTTTTAAAGAGAAAAATGAATAAATTCCTTAAATAAAATAAACTCAAACAGGTGAAGGAAATGAATACAATGGTCTGAGACCTAAAAATGGAAAAAGAAGCAATAAAGAAAACACAAAATGAGAGAATCCTAGAGTCGAAAAACCTAGGGAAGAGTACAAGAACTACAAATGCAAACATTATCAACAGAATACAAGAGATGAAACAGAGAATCTCAGGCCAGAAGAAACAATTGAAGAAATCAAGACATTAGTCAAAGTAAATGGTAAATCTAAAAAGTCCATGACAGAAAACATCCAAGACACTATGGGACACTATGAAAAGACCAAACCTAAGAATAATGGGAATAGAAGGAAAAGGATCCCAGTTACAGGGCCAAGAAAATATTTCCAACTAAATCATAGAAGAAAATTTCCCCTAACCTAAAAACAATATGCTTAAAAACATACAAGAAGTTTACAAAGCACCAATAGATTAGGCCAGAAAAGAAAATCTTGCTGCCACATAATAATCAAAACACTAAATGTACAGACCAAAGAAAGAATATTAAAAGTTGCAAGGGGAAAAAAACAAAGTAAAATATAAAGGCATACCTATTTGAATTATACCTAATGTCTCAAGAGAAAACTCTAAAAGCCAAAAGGGCCTGGGTAGATGTCTTACAGACTCTAAGAGACCACAGATGTCAGCACAGACTATGATATCAAGCAAAACTTTCAATCACCATAGATAGAGAAAACAACATATTCTATGACAAAACCAAATTTAAACAATATCTATCCACAAATCCAGCCCTACAGAAGATACTAAAAGGAAAACTGCCACCCAAAAATGCTAACTACACCAAAGAAAACACAGAAAATAAATAACCTTACACCAGCAAGCCAAAGTAAGGGAAACACACACTACCATCAACATCAAAATAACAGAAATGAACTATTAGTGATCATTAATAACTCTCAATATCAATGGACTCAATTTCTCAATAAAAATTCCCACAGGCTAACAGAATGGATACCAAAACTGGATCATTCTTTGTGCTGCATATAAGAAACACACCTCAGCAACAAAGATAAACATTACCTCAGAGTAAAAGAGTGTGAAAATATTTTCCAAGCAATTGGACCCAAGAAATAAGCTGGAGTATCCATTTTAATATCTAATAAAATAGACTTTAGCCAAAAGTAATCAAAATAAGTGAAGGACACATCATACTTATCAAAGCAAAGATGCACCAAAATGACATCTCAAGTCTGTACATCTATTCCCCAAAACAGGGCACTCATATTTGAAAAAGAAATGTTACTCATGCTTAAATCATATATCAAAACCCATACAATAATAATGGGAGATTTCAACACTCCACTCTCACTAATGGACAGGTCATTGAGACATAAACTAGACAGAGAAATAATGAAAATAACATAGGTTATGAATCAAAAGTACCTAACAGATATCTACGGAATATTTCACCCAAATACACATACACACACACACAATATATATATATATATATATATATGTATGTATATATACACCTTCTTCTCAGAACCTCACAGAACCTTCTTCAAAACTAGCCATAGCAACTGACAAAGCAAGTTTCAACAGATAACAACAAAATTGATGGTTCAATATAGAAATATCTACCAGTGAAATCTACCAAATAAACAAACTGATTACGTTAGATGCTGAAAAACTGACAAAATTCAGTTAATTAAATGACGATAGACGTAAAGCAATTCCACTAAAATCAGGGACAAAGCAAGGCTGACAACTCTCTGTATCTATTAAATATAGTTCTTGAAGTTCTAGCTAGAGCAAAAAGAAAACTAAAGGAGATCAAGGGCATACAGATTGGAAAGGAAGATGTCAAAGTATCTATTCACAGATGATATGATAGCATATGTAAATGACCCCAAAAATTCTACCAGAGAACTCTTACAGATGATGAACACCTTCAGCAAAGTGGCTGGACACAAAATTAACTAAAAAATTTGGTAGCCTTCCTTAATACAAGTTATAAATGGGATGAAAAAATTAGAGAAAAAGCATCCTTTACAATAGCCACAAATAATATAAAATATCTTGCTGTACCTCTCTGACCAAGCAAGTGAAAGACCTGTATGACAAGAACTTCAAGTTTCTGAAGAAAAAAATTGAGGAAGATATCAGAAGAGGGAAATATCTCCCATACTTATGGATTGATAGGATTAACATAGTAAAAAATGGCTATCTTACCAAAAGCAATCAACAGATTCAATGCAACTCCCATCAGAATTCTTAACAGACTTTGAACGAGCAATTCTCAACTTTATATGGAAAAATCAAAAAACCCAGGGTAGCTAAAACAACCCTATACAATAAATGAACTTCTAGAGGTATCACCATCCCTGATCTCAAGATGTACTACAGAGCAATAGTAGTAAAAACCACATGGTATTGGCACTAAGAACATACAGGTTGATCACTGGAATAGAATGGGAAAAAACAGAGATAAACCCACATACCTAGGGACACTCAATTTTTGACAAAGAAATCAAAACAATACAATGGAAAAAAGAAAGCAGATGTCTGCATGTAGAAGAATGCAAGTAGATTCATATTTATCACCCTGCACAAAACTCAAGTCCAAAGAGCTCAACATAAAACTGGACACACTAAAACTAATAGAAGAGAAAGTGTGGGGTTGCCTTGAACACATTAGCACAGAAGACAAGCTCCTGAATGGAATACTAATATCTCAGGCACGAAGATCAACAACCATTAAATGGGACTGTATGAAAAGCTTCTGCAAGGCTAAGGATACCATCAATAGGACAAAATGTCAGCCTACAGATAGGAAAAGATCTTCACCAACTCTGTGTCTGACAGAGCGCTAATATCCAAAATATAGAAAGAATTCATGAAATTAGACACCAGCAGACCAAATAGTCCAATTTTTAAAAATGAGGTACAGAGCTAAACAGAGAGTTTTCAACAAAGAAATCTCTACTGACTGAGATGGACTTTTAAAAAAACTGTTCAATGGCCTTAGTCATCAGGGAAATGCAAATTAAAATGACTCCTCGATTCCACCTTACACCTGTCAGAATGGCTACGATCAAAAACTCAAGTGATAGCACATGTTGGTGAGGATGTAGAGCAAGGGGAACACTCCTCCATTGCTGGTGGAACTGCAAACTTGTACAACCACTGTGGAAATCAATTTGATGGTTTCTCAGAAAATTGAGAATAGTTCTACCTCAAGACTCAGTTACCATGTTCCTGGGCATATACCCAAAAGATGCCCCACCATACCACAAGGACATATGCTCAGCTATGTTCATAGCAGCTTTATTCATAACAGCCAGAAACTGGAAGCAACCTAGGTACTAAAGAATGGATACAGAAAATGTGCTACATTTACACAACGGAATACTAGTCAGCTGTTAAGAACAAAGACATCATGAAGTTTGCAGGCAAATTGATGGAACTAGAAAATACTATCTTGAGTGAGGTAAGATGGACCCAGAAAAACACGCATCCTATGTCTCACTGATAAGTGGATATTAGCCATAATGTACACGATTACCATGCTACAATTCACACAGCAAAAGAAACTAACCGATAAGGAGGGTCCAAGGGAGGATACTTGAATCTCATGCAGAAAACAAAATAGACATCAGAGATGGATGGAGGGAAGGAACTGGGTGGGAGAATGGGTGAGGAGGGCAATAGAGATGGGGAGCAGGTGGAAGGAGGTACTGGGAGAGAGGGCTGGGAGACAGAATGGAAATCAGTGGGGGGCATCTCTGGGACTAGCTGGAGACCTGGGATTGAGGAGGCATCTGGGAGTCTACGGGGGTGACCCTAGCTGAGACTTCTAGCTGTTGTGGACCTGAAGACTGAAGTGGCCACCTCTTGTAGCCACGTGGGACTTCTAGTGGTGGGCAGGGACATCAACCCACCCACAAAACTTTTGACCTGAAATTGGTCCTGCCTACAGGATGCATAGAGACAGAGATTGAGGAGCAGAGATTGACAGTACAGCCAACCAATGACTTGCCCAACTTAAGACCCATTCCATGGGAGACAGCCAACCCTCAACATTATTAATGATACTGTTTTGCTTGCAGACAGGAGCCTAGCATAACTGTCTCTTAAGAGGCTTCATCCAGCAGCTGATGGAAACATATGCAGAAACCCATAGTCAAATATCAGTTGGAGGTCATAGCGTCTCGTGGAAAAGTGGGGAATAAAAGTGACTGATCGAGAAGAGTCAAGGGCCTCACAAGAAGACCTAGAAAGTCTCCACCCATTGGAGGCTCAAAGAGACTGAATCCTCAATCAAAGAACACTCAGGGGCTGGACATAGGTCCCCTACACATTCGTAGCAAGTGTGCAACTTGGTCCCCTAAGAATCGGAGTGGGAGCTACCTCGGACTCTGTTGCCTGCCATTTGACGCTCTTCCCCAAGCTGGACTACCTGATTGGGCCTCAGTGTCAAAGACTACACCTAGTCGTGCTGTGACTTGATGTCCCAGAATGGATTGGTACCCATAGTGGGCATTCCCTTCTTCTCAGAGGGGTAATTGAGGGAAGGAGTGTGGGTAACACTGGGAGGAGAGGAGGGAGGAGGGCTGCTACCTGGATATAAAGTGAATAAATAAATTATGAAAAAATCCTGAGACTGAGTGGGACATTGATGGATCAGATAATTGTACAGGTTTCTTGAATAAGACAGCTTGGTTTTCCCTGGCGGAGGTAGCCCTGTTTGGGAATGGTTAGAAGGAAACTGAAACAGGAAGTGTTATTCATCGTGATAGCTTCTAGAAGCAGTGAGGAAAGAGAACAGCAGGGTTGACTGCCGGAATGTTAAAATGCAGTGAGATTGATGGAAAATAAATTTGTATGTCTGTACCAGAGTGCAGAACAAGGCAAAAGTTAAATACGAGCAAAAGCAGAGAGAACTATATAAACTATTTCAGCTTAGCCAGCATCTTATTAACAAAAATCCCATGAAAAGAAAACAGATGTAAAAGTAAGATATCAAATTTAACTTGATGAGAGGGATAGGGGACAGAATCCAGAGTCAGAGATATGCAAGCATAGCACGCTACGAGTTCTGACAGCAAAATAACAATAATGATGATAATAATAACTATTATTATATGCATAGTAATACAAAGATTGATTTTTTTCACCTCAAAAATCATAAAACAGAAAACCAAAAAAAATTGTAGCTGTAATTGCAGAATGTTCTCAACAACATGGAGCAAAAATTAATCTGAAGAGAAGGAGAGAGAGGAAATGGTAGCAGGACTAATTTTCCATCTTACAGAAAAATCAAACCAACTGACTTAAGTAAAAGGAGAAAGAAGCAGAATCATTGACACATTTCCCGAAGTTATAAAGAAAACTAGCTACATTATGTGATCATCAATGTGTTGGGATTAGGAAATGAGCATGTGGGTGAGTCAGGCAAGCATTTATCTTTCATACTAAGTAGTGGACATTACCTGTAGTCAGTAAATCTAGAATTGACAAATTTTATTGAAGTAAATACCAGAAACACTTTGAAAACTGGTGAAAAGGGGTGTTGGTGGAAATGAGTGTGAGTTGACCAGCTGGAGCTCTTCCCTCCTCATGAGCTCTTAGTGGCCTTGATATTTTCCTCTGGGAATATCACTTAATTAATGAGTTACTCTGTTTCCTGGTACTATGACTCATAGCTAATACTATAAGACAGCTTTCAAAGAGAGAATGTTTGTTTGGGCTGACAGTTTGGGGAATCTCCATCCAGGATTAGCTGGTCCCACTGTTAAGGGAGGGGTCCATGGCAAGACACCAAACCACATCATGACAGGAAGTCCGCGACAAACATGACCAGGGCACAAGAAAGATAGAAAAAGGAAGCTGGCTGAGTAGACACCATGACCAGAACACCTGTCACTAGGTACAGCATCTTATAGATCCCATGCCAGCCCCTCTCCAGGAAACAAGTCTTCAATGCACTAGTCAGTAGGAGAAATTTAAGATCCAAACTCAAGTACTTGTGTACTATAACAAAGTACAGTGAAAGCCAAAAGCCAAGTATTGAAGATATAACAACTGTCTCCACTTCTGAAATGCTGACTGAGGTCAAAACCACAACCAGGTGTAGAAAACAGACTTGATCTAGCAAGGGATTGGCTAATGGAAAATAATTAATGCAAGTACCAGAAACTACTTTCCATATTCTCTCTCTCTCTCTCTCTCTCTCTCTCTCTCTCTGTTCCTCTCTCCCTCTCTTCCTCCCTCCCTCCCTCCCTCCTCCCTCAATAAACCCTTTTCCACAGATTGGACACAATTATCTCTTTGAAATCTATCCAAGACTATCAGACAGACAGACACACAACATAGATCTAGCATTGGCTACTCCATGGCCCCTATAGTCAGATAAAGTTCAGTCTAAACCGAGCATGGTGGCACACTCCTTCAATCCTGTTATTTAGGAGGCAAAGGCAGGCAAATCTCTGTGAGTTTGAGGCCAGCTTGGGAGTTCCTGGGAACTCGACATAAAGAATTCCAGACTAGTCAGGACTACAGGGTGAGACACTGAAGCAACAACAAAAAAGGAAAGAAAAGAAAATTCAGTCTGGAAAAACAATGTGTGTATTCAATGAGCCAAAATATAGAGCAAATGGTAAATTTAATTTTAATCATCCTTTCCAAACATGAACCAAAAAAAATACATATAACAAGCTATACTACTAAGACATTAATTGGTCCAACCACATGGGTTGGAGCAACCACATATATGGAATAAACTAAAAACATTCTTCAAAAGTCACAAGCTGTAGTTGACTTAGTCCTAAGCTAAAGTATCAAGGACAGTAAGTCATAAGGCATTTTTCAATTAATATTATGTGGAAAATTATATCGCATAATTTAAAGCTTAAATTGGTCTGTTAATGTCAAATAAAATACTATTGACATTTACTTTATATTGTTATACAGTTCTTAATATTAGAAAAACCTTTTGACTGAGATCTGGTCTAAAGTGCACCTATTCTATGCCGCTTAATCCTTTCACAGACAAAATCACGTCAAGTGACAAAGCCAGTTATTCCCAATGAGGCACTTTTTTGACCACTTATATACTTGATTCCCCACTTCTCCATCAAAATGAGATTCCCCAAGTAACTTCAGCTATATATTCTGTCGCTGCACTCTGAGAAGCACATTAAGGGACAAACCAAAGGGCCATCTCTCCACAGAAGGTGATGCTGACTTCCAACTTTACAATATGAATTCAAAAGGATGCTTTGGTACTTCTAATAAGTGACCATAGAAACATGAGGGTTAGCATTGAACATTGACGACTTACTGAAAAGTGAACATTGATGCCTTGCTGAAAAAAAAAGTCTCTTTAGTTGCTATAAAATCGTATTTATTAAGCAACTTGGTACCCCTGAGGCCTAACTGTACATTCTACTAAGATTTGGGGTGATGAGTTGATAGTGTGGATTAAAAGAAAAATTCAAAAACCAAATGAGCTTCTACATTTATCAGCAAAATACAAACCTAAATACGCTCTTAGATACCATTAATGACTTGATCAAAAAGAATAAAGCCACTAGAGATTGGGGAGAGCAGCAATTGAAAGGCCAGCCTAAGTCACACAACAACAAAGAAAACCTCTCAGCTTCCTACAACCAAGATTGGACAGCATAGTTCTTAACAGACAAATAACTACAATTTCAATGCCCAAGTACAGAGAAGAGCATTTAAAATACTACCTCCAAACAAATCACAGGGGAGCCAAGAGTGAAAGAGATGGACGGTAACGGTCCCTGGACTGTGGAAAGAATTTAATTATACAAAAAAAAAATCAATATTGTATAACACCAAAAAGCAGATTCTGGGAGGTTTTTTTGGTTTTTTGTTTGTTTGTTTGTTTGTTTGTTTTTTGGTTTTGTTTTGTTTTGTTTTTGTTTTGCTTTTAGCTTAATAGAGAAAGAGATGTACAAACATGTACCCACCAGCACATCCCCAGGCACATGCTGGCAACACAGCTGAAAGTTCTATTTCAAATTCACTAAGGAGAGCTTCACAAAGCCTTCCTCTAGTAGCTCCATAGTTTCCCCAGGTAGAATCCATCTCCAAACTCTCTCTTCCCCTCTCTCTGTCTCTCTGTCTCTGTCTCTGTCTGTCTGTGTATGTGTGTGTATGTGCGCTCTCTCTCTCTCTCTCTCTTTCTCTGTGTGTGTGTGTGTGCTGTGTGTGTGTGTGTGTGTGTGTGTGTGTGTGTGTGTGTGTGTGTGTAAAATCTAAATACAAACCTTTTTGGTTCAACCAATTCTTACCCCAATCAACATGAAAATGAGAAAACCAAAAATCTTCAAAACGCAGGTGGTGGTGGTGCACACCTTTAATCCCAGCACTCTGGAGGAGGCAGAGTCAGGTGAATCTCTTGAGTTTGAAGCCAGCCTGGTCTACAGAATGAGGTCCAGGACAACCAGGGTTACACACAGACAAATATAAACCCTGTCTCAAAAACAAACAAACAACAACAACAACAACAAAATCTGAGAAACTATTTCCATCCACAAAGCTTTTTCCATAAAGGAAAATATATTAGTCCTTCTTTTTTTTTTTTTTGGTTCTTTTTTTCGGAGCTGGGGACCGAACCCAGGGCCTTGCGCTTCCTAGGCAAGCGCTCTACCACTGAGCTAAATCCCCAACCCCTATATTAGTCCTTCTTAAGCACAAACACATCTCTTCCAGATTTGAATGTCCTATGATCAAGCGGAATGAGACAAATAATCCAGGAATAACAGACCCTGTTATTCAGCAACCGTGAATACATGTCATCTGATGCTTTTCTATTTCATCTCTACAACGACTAGTAATGTCTGTTTGAATAGGCTAATCAGAGACCATTCCTTGTGGAAACTCATTTACAAATCTACATGAGGTTGCATGTTCCAAAAACTACTATTGAAATGTATTGTAGTGAACATGTCTAAGATAACAAACACGGTTAGCAGAGTTATGATGGAAAGAGGAGAGATCTGCTTTCCATGTCTAACCTTTCTCACATCACTTGACAGCAGAAACAATAGTGCTTTCCAATGCACTTCAGGAATCACCCGCCGTAGAGTTTGTCATTCAAAAATCTCTTAACAGATCGAAGGAACTTGCACTTTAAGTTCATTCCTAATTGATTTCCACAGAATTCCACTTTAGATTGCTGGCATATTATACTTCTTTATGGTTCTCCAAAATCAAACCAAACAAAAATATCTTCACAAATATTATATTAAAATCAGCCATTTGGAGACAGTGGTCATCCTCCTCCTGGGAGCATCAAGACAGCATGTGTATCTTTCGTCAAAAGCAGTAGCACAAAGTAACAAATAAGAACAGACAAGAACCAGAGACGGAGAAATGGCTCCATGGTTGAGAGCACTTGCTACTCTTCCAGAGGGCCCAAATTTGGTTCCCAGAAGCCACTTGGGAGCTCACAATCTCTAGTTCCCTCCACGGCCTCTGTGACACCAAGCACGCCCTCGGTACACATATATACATGTAGGTAAATATTCAGAGACATGAAATACAAATAAGATATTTTTTTAAAACAGTGGGCAGGATCCTTAAGAATTAATCTTAAGGGGTTGGGGATTTAGCTCAGTGGTAGAGCGCTTGCCTAGCAAGCACAAGGCCCTGGGTTCAGTCCCCAGCTCTGAAAGAAAAAAAAAAAAGAATTAGTCTTAAATCTTGTATGTATGGTCTTTGTTCCCTAATTAATAGTCACAGATGATACCAAAGTTCTGCAAAACAATTTTAGATAATTTAAAAGGCTATATGCATATCTGAAGAGACGCAGCCAACATTCAAGCATGCACCACGGGGTGTTCAGGACTGAACACGGTTCTCCACAGTGAAGAATAGCGAGCAAGCTAGTATCTCTACACAATGAATGAAAAGTAATACCTTGTAAACCAAACAACCAAACAGTGTAAGTAACTCATGAATTCAGACCCACTTCTTAAGCAGAGGGAAAAATAAATAAACAAAAGAAGAGAAATCACTTTCAAACCACGAAAGCAGCTTTTCCAGGTAACTCAATTAAACTGCTATCTGCCAATTAAGGCTCATCCTGGGCCAGAAACAGTACCTTCCAGCTGCATCATTAGCGTCTCTAAAATAATGCGTGTCAGTCCTGCCACTAACACTAAAATTATTACGGTCTATTTTTATAAAGCTGCTTAATTTATATTTAATAAGGTGTTAATCGAGTATTTGAAATGTTTCCAGTCTTCGGGTCTAATTTGATGTGTCTTCAAGAAGCTTATAACAGGAACTAAGATGGGAAATATAAAGGTTACTTACATACATAAAATGCATCAAGTACAACATCGTACAGATTTGGTTTTAACTCAATAAATATGCTTTTAATTGCGGCCCCACACTAAGCTCTGCACAGGAAATAAATTTAAATGAGGAAAGGAGATTCATGGCAAGCCCTGGGAGAGAGGAGAATTATTATAAAAAGACTCTAAGAAAGGATGGATCAAGGACCTCCACATCAAACCAGATACACTCAAACTAATAGAAGAAAAGGTGGGGAAGCATCTCGAACACATGGGCACTGGGGAAAATTTTCTGAACAAAACACCAATGGCTTATGCTCTAAGATCAAGAATCGACAAGTGGGATCTCATAAAACTGCAAAGCTTCTGTAACGCAAAGAACACTGTGGTTAGGACAAAACGGCAACGAACAGATTGGGAAAAGATCTTTACCAATCCTACAACAGATAGAGGCCTTATATCCAAAATATACAAAGAACTCAAGAAGTTAGACCGCAGGGAGACAAATAACCCTATTAAAAAATGGGGTTCAGAGCTAAACAAGGAATTCACAGCTGAGGAATGCCAAATGCCTGAGAAACACCTAAAGAAATGTTCAACATCTTTAGTCATAAGGGAAATGCAAATCAAAACAACCCTGAGATTTCACCTCACACCAGTGAGAATGGCTAAGATCAAAAACTCAGGTGACAGCAGATGCTGGCGAGGATGTAGAGAAAGAGGAACACTCCTCCATTGTTGGTGGGATTGCAGACTGGTACAACCATTCTGGAAATCAGTCTGGAGGTTCCTCAGAAAATTGGACATTGAACTACCTGAGGACCCACCTATACCTCTCTTGGGCATATAGCCAAAAGATGCCCCAACATATAACAAAGACACATGCTCCACTATGTTCATAGCAGCCTTATTTATAATAGCCAGAAGCTGGAAAGAACCCAGATGCCCTTCAACAGAAGAATGGATACAGAAAATGTGGTACATCTACACAATGGAATATTGCTCAGCTATCAAAAACAATGCCTTTATGAAATTCATAGGCAAATGGATGGAACTGGAAAATATCATCCTGAGTGAGGTAACCCAATCACAGAAAAACACACATGGTATGCACTCATTGATAAGTGGCTATTAGCCCAAATGCTTGAATTGCCCTAGATGCACAGAACACATGAAACTCAAGACGGATGATCAAAATGTGAATGCTTCACTCCTTCTTTAAAAGGGGAACAAGAATACCCTTGGGAGGGAATAGAGAGGCAAAGATTAAAACAGACACAGAAGGAACACCCATTCAGAGCCTGCCCCACATGTGGCCCATACATATACAGCCATCCAATTAGACAAGATGGATGAAGCAAAGAAGTGCAGGCCGACAGGAACGGGATGTAGATCGCTCCTGAGAGACACACCCAGAATACAGCAAATACAGAGGCGAATGCCAGCAGCAAACCACTGAACTGAGAACGGGACCCCCGTTGAAGGAATCAGAGAAAGAACTGGAAGAGCTCGAAGGGGCTTGAGACCCCTTATGAACAACAATATCAACCAACCAGAGCTTCCAGGGACTAAGCCACTACCCAAAGACTATAAATGGACTGACCCTGGACTCTGACCTCATAGGTAGCAATGAATATCCTAGTAAGAGCACCAGTGGAAGGGGAAGCCCTTGGTCCTGCTAAGACTGAACCCCCAGTGAATGTGATTGTTGGGGGGAGGGTGGTAATGGGGGAGGATGGGAAGGGGAACACCCATAAAGAAGGGGAGGTGGAAGGGTTAGGGGGATGTTGGCCTGGAAATCGGGAAGGGGAATAACAATTGAAATGTAAATAAGAAATACTCAAATTAAGAAAGAAAGAAAGAAAGAAAGAAAGAAAGAAAGAAAGAAAGAAAGAAAGAAAGAAAGAAAGAGTCCACTTGAGGAAATCAGAAATTATTCTGAGAGAAAGTAGCCTTGGTTCAGAATGAGCCTGAAGAGATGGACCAGATTTCAGCAGGCTCAGGTTTCAAGTCTACAGACACTGCACATAGTAAGAACCACACAAGCAAAGATGTACCAGAAACAGTGAACATGGGTAATTTCTGAGCCCCATACACGATGTGAATATTCAGCCAAAGGGAGGGAGGGAGAGGGGGAGAGGGGAAGAGAGAGAGAGAGAGGGAGGAAGGGAGGGAGGGGGAGAAAGAGAGAGAGAGAGAGAGAGAGAGAGAGAGAGAGAGAGAATAAAAATGAATAAAATGATCAATAGGACTGGAAAGGTGGCTCAAAGGTTAAATAAAATTGGTTCAATTCCCAGTCACCTCCCACAACAGATGACTCACAACCCCCTATAACTCCAATACCAGGAGATCTAATGCCTTCTTCTGGCCTCCATGGACACATACAGACAATTTAAAAAATAAAAATAAAATACATTGTTTTGGAAAAAAAATCACCAACCACTAGGCCGTAGACAAAACATACAGAAGTTCACAGAAGACAGGGAAGCAGCCCCTAGACGTAACAGAAGATGCTTGCCTGCTCTTACTGAAAGAGTGAATCATTTCCTATGAATCTACACTGCAATACTCTCTCTTACAAACTCAAGAGACCTGAATTCTCAAGTCTGACGGTTCATCTTACTGCTTGCAAGCCCTTGCCAAATAGTGCTATAACAGGAAGGCCTCTTGTAGAAAGTAATTAGAAATTTTCTAGAACCCACTAAGGTACCTACATGACTTTCCCTATATATTTCTACCAGAGAGTTCTGCTCTAGATACCCGACAATTTGGGGAACAGAGGGCATGTCAAACACATACCAGTAGCATTCAACCTACCAGATCTGTATGAGAAAAAAAAATCTAACAGGGGACACCTGCATTCCAAAGTCAGTAACAAAGTCAGGAAACTGTGTGCACTCTGATTTCCAAAGTGGTCCAAAGGCGTGGCTTTAACAGGTGTGCTGACACCACCTGGACTATTTTTAAGTCGCTGTGTGTTGCAGACATACACTGAATGCTTTATAACTCAGATGATGTAGAGCTTCTGGTTTGTTTTTGTTCTGTGAAAAGCAAACCATCAGGAGATGGGTAACCGACCGGGCAAAGCACTGGCTGAGGGGAGCTGGGGGGAGGGGGGGTTAAGCAGGAACTCAATGCATGTTTTAGACTTGTGTATATAGTTGAAATGTTTCAATATTAAAAGTGTTCTTATAATGTTCTAAGGTTTGAAAGTATCAGCTGAGTCCTGTGTCATTGAAAAAAAAATGAAAATGAAGGATAACACATCATTCCCCAACCCTGAAAAAGTGTAGGCTAAAAAGGCTAAGACAGGCAAACTCCAGAAAGAGAGCACTGAACTGAAGGCATTGAGCCTGGTGATGTAGCCTTGTATCCCAGCAACTCAAGAACCGGTAAAACAGCATGAATGAGGCCCTTGGCCCTAGGTTTGCCTCCTCTGGACAACAACAACAAAAGAAGCTGCAGGACATTAGCTTTACCAGTTACAGTCCGAGTGAGAATGATAGCCGACAGCGCATGTCTAGAAAAGGCGACATGGGCCTGTTCTCAGAAGAAGCCTACACACCCGCGTGTGCAAGCAGACAGGACACACCGCAGGCTCTGGTTCAGCTGGTTTGAGATAATGCCGCATGCCTGCTTTACAAATGAGCAGCAAGCTGAAGGGAGTCCTGGAGCCAGCAACAAACATGTGACCAGACACAGCCCTCCGTCCAAATCTGCCTCTGGTTACTGCAAGGAAGTAATTTATTACTGCAGACTACAGGGAGAAGTGGGCACAGACATGCTGCACATGTCTCTGTTGTGAACTATCTCCAGATGTTAGCTCGGATGTCTGAGCAACATCAAAATGTCACAAAAGCCCAAAGCATCCATTGAGTAAACTTGTAGCAAGTTTAAGGGCAAGGATTAGTGTAAAGACAGAAATCTGCAGCCTTCCCCACCACAAAGATAAAACCCTTCATCTGATTCTAAGAACCCAAGACCAGAAAGTATATCTTCCATCTATTTATTCAATAAATATGTCGTGCTGAGGCTCTGTTAGGCTCCGTGCTAGGTGCGAGAGATGAAATAGTCAATGTTGCTCGTGGGGAAAGAGTTAGGATTGAATAGAGAGGATCTGCACTTCTGACAGGGAGGACCACTCACACTTCGGGAGGCTTTCCACGAGCCAGCTCAGAAGCAGATGGTCAATGGACCTACATCATGAGAGAAAAGCAGTAGGTAGTTTCGAGTAGAGAGCAATTAGGAGCAGAGTGATTGCAACTTGTCAAGTTGTAACTGAGAAAATAATCATTTGCTAAAAAAACAGAATTGTGGCTCAGAGACATAGAAAGAATGCACTAACAATAATAATAATAATAATAATAATAATAATAATAATAATAATAATAATAATAATTTGTTCCAAAGAGAAACTTGAGGAGAACAGGGCTGCTCTACAAGAAAAACTCCATGTGTGCGAGTCAGGCTCCTAGGGACCAGGGAAATACTGTGAGAGACTGCAGATTGGAGACTGGGATCTCCTCACTGAGAAGACAAAGTCGTTCATCTGAGTCTAAGAACCCAAGACCAGAAAGTCTATCTTCCATCTATTTATTCAGTAAATACTGATGAGGTTCTGTTAGATTCCTCTGTCAGACCAGCCATTGTCATAGCCTGAGCCTTCCTCTCCCTCTGGGTCATAAGCTAATCGAAAATAAAATTTGCCAATGAAGATTTTTTTCCATTGATTTATTCATTTATTCACTTTACATCTCTGTCACTGCCCATCTCCCGGTACCCCTATACACACAAATTAATTATGTTGATTATATATAATTTATTAAATTATTATGTTCTTACTTTTTTTAACAAAAAAGTACGATTTGAATAAAAAGACATTAAACAATAGCCAGGGTGAAGCTGCAGCCAAAAGCCATGGGTTATTAAATGATAATACTAATGCCAAGTGGGCTGGCTACCTATGAGTTGATCAGGCAGACCCCTGGTACCACCCTCCCCTACCCACAAAGAATACAGACAATTGGTGCTGCTGTTAGAGACCCAACAAAACTAGCCAGTAAGACTCTAGTTTTTAGGACATCACAGACTCTAGTCACGGGACATAGAGAAATCAAACTGGAACCAGGTTAGAAGCTGGAAGCTTCCTCCCTATTGACTAACCCACCTGCTGCCAAAGATGCTGCAAAGGCTGCTGGGGGAACTGTCACTGAGCGTCTCACTCAGCTGTGGTCCTGCACACAACACTACCACCCAGCCAGGCAAGCTGTGCCCACTGCTGTAATAGCGGCAGCTATGTTATGGGAGGTAACTGAACACTGATTTCAAGTAAAACCTGCTCCACAGAAGGCATTTCATTTCTGGTACTGTGAACCTGGTCAAAAGCCCGAGGCTGGGGCACTCATAAAGCTTAGTGGTGAAGCTTCTGCTGTTATGTTTTTAAAAGGACATGGTACACCAGTTAAATCGCTTTCTAAATAATTGTGTTTATAACCATAGATCAGTGCCGCTCTTAGGTGTTTTTTTTTTTTTTTAGGTAATTTTCTTTTGCAGAGGTCAGTAGTAACTTCAGAGATTCGTAACTGATAGACAGTGAGGAGAATAAGTGACTGTTAAGTGTTCAACTCTAAATGAGACATCTCTATTTGGCTCAGGAAACACCCAGACAGGGAGCAGCAGGAGGCTGTGTAACGCTTCTTCTGGGCATGATGCTGCTGTTGCATTCTTGAACTCACGGTGTTGTGGTGTCTCCATCTAGAAGAACGCAAACCAATCTGTATCTATCACCCTGCACAAAACTCAAGTCCAAGTAGATCAAAAGCCTCAACATAAAACCAGACACACTAAAATTAATAGAAGAGAAAGTGGGGAATTTTCTCGAACACATTAGCACAGGAGACAAGTTCATGAACAGACTGCTAATATCTCAGGCACTAAGATCAAAAATTAATCAATGGGACCTTGTGAAAAGGAAAGGCTTCTGCAAGGCTAAGGACACTGAGCCTTTTGTCAATAGGACAAAATGGCAGCCTACAGATTGGGAAAAGATCTTCTCCAACCCTGCATCTGACAGAGCACCAAAATATAGAAAGAACTCAAGAAATTAAACACCACCAAACCAAATAACCCAAATTTTAAAAATGGGGCACAGAGCTAAACAGAGAATTCTCAACAGAGAAATCTCTACTCTTTGAGATGTGCTTGAAAAAATGTCCAATGTCCTTAGTCATCAGGGAAATGCAAATCAAAACAGCCCTGAGATTCTATCTTACATCTGTCAGAATGGCTAAGATCGAAACCTCAACACATGGTGAGGATGTGGAGCAAGGGGGACACTCCTCCATTGCTGGTGGGATTGCAAACTTGTACAACCACTCTGGAAATCAATTTGATGGTTTCTCAGAAAGCTGGAAATTGTTCTACCTGAAGACCCAGCTACACTGCTCCTGGGCATAAGCCTAAAAGATGCCCCACCATACCACAAGGACATGTGTTCCACTATGTTTATAGCATCTTTATTTGTAATAGCTACAAACTGGAAACAACCCAGATGTCCCTCAACCGGGGAATGGACCCAGCAAATGTGGTTCGTTTGTACCATGGAATACTATACAACTACTAAAAACAAGAACTTCTGAATTTTGCAGGCAAACTAGAAAATATCATCCTTAGTGAGACCCAAAAGGACGGGCATCATATGTTCTCACTGATAAGCCATAAAGTACAGAATTTATTTAGCCATAAAGTACAGAATACCCATAATACACCCCACAGTCCCAAAGAAGTTAAACAAGAAAGAAGGCCCAAGAGAGAATGCTTGAATCTCACTTAGAAGGGGGAACAAATAGTCACAGGAGATAGTGAGAGGGAGGGACCGGAGTGGGAGGGGGAGGAGAAGAGGAAAAGGGGCAGGATCAGGTGTGGGGAGAGACTGAAGAGAGGCCCAGAGAGCTAGGAGAATGAATGGAAATCTGCAGCTGCTGGGAGTGGAAATTGGGGGAATCGCTAGGACCTCCCAGAGACCTATAGTGGGAGAGAATTCAATACAGGTGACCTTAGCCGAGATGCCTAATAGTGGGGACAGAGAACTGGAAGAGTCCACCTTCTATAACCAGACAGGACCCCAGTAGAGAGATAAGGACACCAGCCCACTCACAAAACTTCCCACCCAAAATTTGTCTTATCAAAGGAAAAGCAGGGACAAAAATGGAGCAGAGATGGAGGGAAAGGCCAACCAATAGCTGGCCCAACTTGAGACCCATCCCATCGGCTAGCACCGATTCCTGACACTAAGACTGATACTCGGTTTCGCTTGCAGACAGGAGCCTCGCATAACTGTCATCCGAGAGTCTCTAATCATCAGCTGACTGAACCAGATGCAGATACCTACAGCCAAACACTGGACAGAGGTTGGGGGTCCCTTATGGAAGAGTCGGGGAAAGGAATGAAGGCCCTGAAGGGGGTGGGAACTCTATAGGAAGACCAACAGTGTCAACTAACCTGGGCCTTTGGGAGCTCTCAGAGACTGAGCCACCAACCAAAGAGCGAACACAGGCTGTCCTGTGGCCCAGACACATATGTAGCTATGTGGCAGTCATACAACTCAGTCTCCATGTGGGTCCCCCAACAACTGGAGCGGAGGCTCTCCCTAAATCTTTAGCCTGACTGTGGTATCTGTTCCCTAACAGGGCTGCCTTGTCTGGCCTCAGTAGGAGAGGATGTGACTAATCCAGGAGAAACTTGATGCAAAAGTGTAAGAGGGAGAGCCCACCCTCTCAGAGGAAAGAGGGAGGGGGAGGGGAAAGACTTTGGGACTGGGGGGGGTCAGGAGGGGGGGACGGTTGGGATGTTAATTAATTAACTTAAAAGAAAATGTAAAGCAAGAAGGGAAAATAGAGAAATTTGCAAAGCCATTTCCTTAGAAGGCCACCCTATGGTTAATCCTGATCATGAAATTCATGAGCTTTATTCGTCTGCCCCCGCTCCCCCACCCCTGGGTTAGGAACATAGCTGCAAAATTGTGTCCTGCTTCTCTTCAAATCCTTGTTGATTTGACAGGCAATGCCTACTCTTGACGGAGGAGGGCAGTGTGGAGCTGATAGCTGTTAAATGCCCTGCCCCTTTTAGGCTGACTAGAACGAACAATCCTGAAAATAAAAGACAGACCCACAAGTGCAAACTCAGAGAGAAAACTGACTTTTAAAGAAGACAACTGTGAAAACCAAGCACCCATGTGAAAAACAGAAACAGGAGTTAACGATTTCAAAGAGACTGTAAATTGAGAACTGAAGAATTAGCTCCCTATTCTCTGCTCAGCGTGCGCTCCCGGTTCCCTTCTCCATTTGCTGCGTCAATGTTGTGCCTGTCCACTCTTTGTTTATTTCACTTCTTGAGTTCCTTGTCATTTAATTAATGCTTTGAAATGAAGCACGAAATTTTCTTATCAGTTCATTTTGAAAATATATTCTGACTTGTTAATCCCACTCTTCTTGAGCAATTTCTATAGTCTACAAGGAGTGACAAGGGCAATTGTCATTAAAAACTGAGCAAAGATGCTGTAATGAGCAGTGCTATTATTCACTCACCCAGATATTTGTTGGTAGAGGGAGAAAATGAACCTACCTTTCTCTTCCAGAGAACAAAGCAATTACAACTTGTAAAGTAATGCGGAGAAATCGTCATTTAATAGGAAACAGAGAGAATGGTAGGCACTGGGAAACACAGAGAAGAAAGATTCTGCACAAAAGACAATTTACTTTATCAAAACTTCCCATTGTGGGTAGAAAAAGGGTTGCCAGAAATGTCAGGAAGTATAGCAATATATTTTCTCTTATTCACGATCAGAAAGTTGCTATCAGAAATGCTACAGTGAGGAAGTCTTTCTCTGAAAGTAGAAAGCAAGGAACCATGGGTAAAGGATTGATGGATGGATGGATGGATGGATGGATGGATGGATGGATGGATGGATGGATGGATGGATGGATAGGTGGGTGGATCAGGCATTCTAGAATACATGCTTGCACACAAAAACAAGCAGTCTCCACGAACATACTCATACAAAGTCCAGAATTCAAAGAAGGCAGGCAGGCAAGCAGGCAGGCAGGCAGGCAGGCAGGCAGGCAAGCAGGCAGGCAGGCAGGCAGGCAGGCAGGCAGGCAGGCAGGCAGGCAGGAAGGAAGGAAGGAAGGAAGGAAGGAAGGAAGGAAGGAAGGAAGGAAGGAAGGAAGGAAGGAAGGAAGGACAGACTTACTATTGAGAATAAAAAGGAAGGAAGGACCAAGTGAGAAATAGCCACCATCATGAACTTCAAAAACACCTGAGTGCACTTCTGTTCCATCCAGTAGTGTCAATGGTTCTCTTACAATGCTGGGTGAACACAGCATGAAACTGCCAGCCAGGGTACTTGAGCTTCTCTTTGAGTCCTGTCGCCCACGCCCAACGTTAAATCCCTCTACTGTTTCCTCTCTGACCTGGCAAAGACACCGCTTACTGTCACAATGCTGTGGGGTCCAGGCAATCATTATGAGTACTCTGGAGCTGAGTATTAATTTCACAGTATACAGCACAAGCCAGAGTCTGATGAACCCTGCTAACACGGGTTCCCCATTGCTGTGATCACAAATCCTGTCACTCCCCAGGGTTTTAGGATTGCCAAAGGAGAAGCTCAGCGATCTCTCCCTGATTCTCATATTTGGGAGAAACTCTCTTCCGACAGTAGCTGTGATGAGGACAGCACAGTGGATGCACAGAATGTAAACTCTTTAGGAAGGAGTAACATGTATCGAATTGACATTTGCTTCTGTATCTTACCCACAAACCCATTCACATGCTCTTCCACCTCCTGCTGCCTGCCCCCTCCCTCGGACTCGACCCTCTTCCCTCTCAGTTTTCCTTTTGTTTTAATGCTGTTTTACACACTCGAGCTTATTCTTAACCCTAGTTTCTCAATTTGAATATAAACGATACGGTCACATTTATGCACAGGATGTGTGTCAGAATGTTCATCACAGTGAGGCGCTTTGAGCCAACGGATTGTGATATGAATGCACAATCCCTCAGCTCAATGGCTTACCAGATGTTTGATCCCCTTCAAAACATGCTCAGCTGCTCCCATCCACTGTCCCAGCAGCCTGTTCCATTCACAAACTTTCAATTATTTCAAAGTTATGTTGTATGCTGAACTAAAATCTGCCTCCACAGAGATTTCTGCCCCAATTACAGTTCTGCACTTTGGAATCACATAAATACCCAATCTCTTGCCTTCCCTTCCAGCTCTTTAAGTATGTAATAGCAATTATCTGCCTCACCAAAAAAAAAAAAATTACACAGTCTGGGGCTTCTTCAGAGTTGCAAAATTAACAGCTCTGAGAGATTTTGCTTGGGCTTTTCCAAGTGTGGCCCAGCTTTGATGGCCCCAGGGGATATTTAAAGACAGGATCGGGGGTTGGGGATTGCTCAGCGGTAGAGCACTTGCCTAGCAAGCGCAAGGCCCTGGGTTCGGTCCCCAGCTCCAAAAAAAGAAAAGAAAAAAAATAAATAAAGACAGGATCTACCCCTCCAAGAGCTCCCAGAGACTAAACCACCAACCAAAGAGTACACATCGAGCGACCCATGGCTCCAGCTGCATTTGTAGCAGAGGATGGCCTCATTGGGCATCAATGAGAGGAGAGGCCCTTGGCCCTGTGAAGACTCAATGCCCCATGTAGGGGAATGCCAGGGCAGGAAGAAGAGAAGGAGTGGGTGGGTGGATGGGGGAGCACCCTCATAGAAGCAGGGAGATAGGAGAGGGATAGGGGAATGCCAAAGGGGAAATCAGGAAAGGGGATAATATTTGAAATGTAAGTAAAGAAAATATCCTATTATTATTATTATTGTTATTATTATTATTAATAGTAGTAGTAGTAAAAGACAGAATCTTGTTTCCAGAGTACAGTGTTCTTTGCTGGGATACATTCAGAAAAGTGAACTTAGGAGAAGTGAGAAGTTTCTAGATTGATCAAGACAATAGGCTCAGTGATCATCTCACTTCCCTGTGCAGGCTAGAGCACAGACACAACTGAGAGGCAACAGAACTGCAGATTACAGACAGGGCGGGGGTGGATATAAAGACTGTAGCACACAATAAAGGTTTGCGTGCAGAAAATAATGAGTAGATGCTAAAGATGACTAATGAAACATGTTAATATTCTGTTATTTTCTGGGGCTTCCAGACACCATGACAGCCTTTGCTTGACCAAGCATTCATTGGGTGTTTGTAAAGTACCTCCTTTTTTTTTTTTTCATCATCCTGGGAACCAGAAACTCTGGGCTAAGAAAGTTTGACAAGGATCTTGTCTGCAAGGGACTGATGTCACAGTGAAAAGCACAGACAGTCCCTGAGTGAATGATTCAGGTCATCAATGTTGGCAGTACTTTGCAGTTAAGTAATTTGGCATGGGTGTTTCTTAGATCACCCTACCTATCTGTAGTCCATTTTTTTCTTTAAGATACATTGTTATATCTATGATAAGATATTGTATCTTACAAACACAAATGTTGTTTGAAGAGTTAAATTAGATGATGTCATATACTAGAATAGCACTAGTCACAACACAGTGATTCAACTATGACATGGGTTCTTTTTATAATACTCTTTATTATACCTTTTATAAAACCCTTATTATCAGCTGTTCTCTATGTTTATCTTTTTATACATTAGAAGTTTATTTCCAGCAATACTACTGGGGGAAGAAAGTTTGGGGGGACCTTAATGATTCTCCATTCGATCTATTTTGCAGTTCAATAAACCCCCTTGCAAGGAATTGAACATGGGTGCATATGGACGTCTGGACAGAGGTCACACTCAGATGGTTCCTCACATGCTATTAGCAGAGAAGCAAGTCTGACCCCAGCACTAAGCACCCCAGCAACCATTTTCAGATGGGAGAATGACAAGACAGCAGCTTGGGTTGGAAGCCCTGAGCCTGCAGCACAGTCATCTGGACCAGTGATCCAGGAAGGTAAAGAAGCAGAGGAAGCTAATGTTTGCCTCTAGCCAGCAGCTCTATTCTTACTACAGACAAAACTTCCAGAGCTGCACTTTTCTACCCTCATCTCCTTTCTCTTTTCTTCCCACTCACTCCCTGGCCCCTAACCCATTCTCAAAAGCCTCCACCTAACTCTTCTTGTGAGTACACTGTCTTCTCTTCTGCTGCTCTGCAGGTCTACTGTTTCTGATTCAGTCAGTGGGTTTTGGTGCCTGCTGAGTCGGTGAAACACTATAAAGAGTAAAAAATACCTGACTGGGGCTCCAGTGACGGGAAGATACTGCCTCTACTTCTTCCAGAGAGCTTAAGGAGACCCCCTTCTTCACACCACATTCACACACACACACACACACACACACACACACACATACAGAGAGAGAGAGAGAGATTTCTTAAAAAACACCACAAGCTTAGCTATTTCCCTTGGAAATTCTTATTACTTTGGTAAAAATAAGTTATGCTACATTCTTTGTAAACGTGCTGGTTTGAATGCCAATGGCCCTCAGGCTCATGGGATTGAATTCCTGGTCACCATTGTATAAACTATTTGGGAAGGATTAGGAGGTGTGGCCTTTTTGGAGATATGTCATTAGGGGTGGGCTTTGAGGCATCAAAAGACTGGTGTAATTTCCAGCATGCCCTCTGCCTCCTGGTATGGATCAAGATGTGATCTTTCAGCCATTCCTACTGCTGTGCGTTTACTCCACCATCATGGGCTCTAACCCTCTAGAACCATAAGTCCAATTAAATACTTCCTTTTATAAGTTACCTTGGTCATGGAGTTTTGTCACAGCAATAGAAAAGTAGCTGAAGTTGTAAGTACCTCATGGCCTTATGTCTTCCTTGGCCCTCCCCAATCCTGAAACCTTCTATCCTCAAGTATTCTGTAGACCAAATGGCTTCGCCTTGTGGGAGAAATCACACTCATCAGTCTACCCTATCACAATATTAACTCTTTTGTGGGGAAGGAATACTTTGACAGACTCTTCCTTGACTGATAGGAGTACTCAAATTAACCTACTGGCCTTCATTCTCTTTCCACAAACCCAGAAAGTTCTCATCACTCCTTTAGGTTTCTTGGTTCTTGGGTTGTTACCAAGTGGTCAATGGCTATGTCCAGTCTCCTGAAAAGGTGCATTATAAAGCCATGGTGAAAACCTGTCTCTTTCAAATTGTGGCAGTGTGAAGAAATATCTAGACTATTACCTTGTCTTGTTGGATGACATTTCTAAATAGGCTAATAGTTATGGCCCCTCAACGTTCAGCTTCTTCCTACTTCCTCAGTTATACAATGCAGCCATCCATTTAAATGAATGCATGGAATGAAGGGAGGGAGGGAGAGGGGGGAGAGGGAGAAGGAGAGGGAGAGGGAAAGGGAGAGGGAGAGGGAGAGGGAGAGGGAGAGGGAGAGGGATGGACAGTTTAATTTAGAGCTCTAAGTTCAGCAGTAAGTACTGGGACCCTGGTTTGGAGAGAACGAGTGAAGAATTGTGATATGGTTCATTACTATAATTAAATATCTAAGTCAGGCTAACTTTAGAAGAAAAATAGGTTGATTAATCTCACAATTTTAGATGCTAAGTATCCAGATAGCATTGTAAAGGTGCTCATGAAAAACCACCTTTAGCTGAGTAGTAGTGCTAGATGCACATCAAGAAGCAAGCAATACCACCATCAAACATGGAGGCAGAAAAATGAGTCCTACAGTCTCTTTTGAGAGCAGGAGCTCCAGTGAGACCGAGAGGATTTGTCCCTCTAAGTCCCAACCCCTAAAATTTCTATCCTACATCTCAATACCACCACACAAGAGACTACACCCCCAACCATAAACCTCGAGACAAAACATAGATCATGGGAAGGCAAATTGCTAAGCTTAAAGTAAGTACTCACAGACTTCTTATACAGCCTTGTTCCAGCCCTCAGTCCTTTGTTCTTTGTCACAGGAACAATGGAATTTGCTCAGTTTTAATGCTCCAAAAGAGGTTTGTAATGAGCTTCTGTCTCCTCTTGCCCTAAGTAACCACAGTCAAACATTCCCACCTGTCTTTCTTTGACTTGAGCTCTACTCCTAGACTCCCTTTTATTAATATTCCTGCTTGCATTTAATAATGGGTTCTCTGGGGGTTTTTTAATATAAATGCAGCTACAATTCAACTCAAGAGCTATTGACTATCATATAGTAATGAGGTCCTGCTACCTCGCCACAAGAAAGGCATCTGTGCCCAGGTACAAGCAAGTTAAGAAAGCCTGGAACTTCCAATCAAATCTTTTACTTTACTGTGCCTAAGAAGAGTGTATGTCCAGATAAAGAGAAGAGTAAGAATTTTGTCTCTTTCTTCTTACACACATGTGGAACCTTTCCTTTGCTCTTTTTAAAATGACAAACCTGTTTACAGAAAGTGAAATCAGTGTTAGCAGAGCAGCTGAAAATCAAGAGAGCTGGGTCCTGGAGCTGGCACGATGGCTCAGTGGTTAGGAGTACGTACTGCTCTTACAGGGGACTAAAGTTCCCAGCACTCACATCAGGCAACTCACAACCACCTGTAGCTCCAGCTCCATGGGGGCTGATGCTCTCTTGTGGCGACTGCAGGTATCTGCATTCACATGCACAGACACACACGCATAATATTTAAAGAGGAAGTCCTAGAAGTCCTCTGCAAAAATCAAACTGAGAAAAGAGACTGAATCAGATCTGTGTATTGCTGATCATGATCCCTATGTCTTTTCCACAGCTTTTAAACTAATCTCAAAGAAGATACATGAAAAGTAAACATTTCCCTAAAATGTACAATTCGTTTTTACTTCTTGTCAGGAGTGTTAAAAACAAGTCTTTATACTTTCAGAAGATAAATAATCATCCCAAGAGACAGGAAATACTCTTGACATTTTTCCAGTAACAGGTTGTTAATATAGCTCTCTGTAGCTGAAAGCATGTAAAATACACTTATCATGCCTGCTGAATAAAGGTTGTGCGTGGTTTGTGTTTTATTCTTAATCAAACGTTAAGTGTCTTGGCAAACCTTCAGCTAGACAAAGAACTCATGAGATCTATAATTCTCAGCAGAAGAAAAGCAATTGGCAAAGTCCTCTTCTCTGGATAAATCCCGTATTGAGTAGAACGAGAAGTAAATACGAAAAGAAGAAGAAAAAAATTACAATCTTTCTCCAGGGTAATGTCTGCAAAATGTCACCTGGGGAGACCCCAGAAACACAACTGTACCACAGCTGACTAGCATTGCAGAAGTCTTATTACCTCGGCTGCCAGGGAAAGAGCAATCTCAGAGATAGATGCCCTGCCTTCCACAAAGACATCATTTCTTTCTCTGAGCCGCTACTCGCAGAACATGAAGAAATGTGTGTGTGTTTAAAAATACAGGCACATGGCCCATTCATCTGACACCGTTTCCTTAGAACTTTAAGTTGTGATCTCCAATTTAAATGAAACCAGGGACCGTTCACATCAAAGAACCTTCTAAAAATAAGATGTGTAAGGTTGAGTCAGGGCTTTCCTTCTAAGGTATTTACCAACCAAGGAATTAGAGGGAGGGGTTCTTGCTTTCACAGTCCTTATTTGGTAGTCCTAAGAATTGGTGAGTAAGTAAGCTGTCCAGCACGGCTGATCTCACACTTCATTCCATAGAGGAGAAGTTTGCAAAACATATTTGTTTAAAGAAGCAAGCAAACAAAAAAGACCGCTTCTTGATTAAAGGATATTCCATAGGTGTCCTTTAAAAACCAGACTCCCTGTTGGATTTTGAATGTGTAATGTGTCATTGCTGCTGTTGTTGTTGTTGCTGCTGCTGCTGCTGCTGCTGTTGTTGTTGTTGTTGTTGTTGTTGTTGTTGTTGTTGTTTTGTTGCTGCTGCTGTTGTTGTTGCTGTTGTTTCATTTTTTAGATTTTTTCCTTTTATTCTTCTCTCATACATTACACTCCGACCAGTTTCCCCTCCCTCCACTCTCCCCAGTCCTCCCCCCCCACCTCTTCCCCTCTCCCCAGAGAATCAGGACTCTTACAGGCTTCCATTTGCCTCCCCTACTGGTGATGGCTGACGCCAGCCAGGCAGACCCGTAATCTACTTCTTTAATTATAAAAACAACATTTCCAGGAAGAAGCTATGTACTTTTCTGACCTACTGCAAGGCTGATTGACTGATTAGAACTGCAGGGATTGAGAAGAAGCTGAAATGTTGAAATTTCAAATTCTAGTTACAATCTATCTTGGGTTATCTGTAACCTGCCTTGTCCACCACCACCAATACCCCCAGCCCCCGTGTCTGAAACCCTGTAACTAACAGATGAGACCGCTTGGAATGTATCAACTTAAAAAGCTATATTTTCTAACAACCAAAAGACCAAGCGTGCCGTAAGAGTATCTGTAGCCAATAGCCAAGATTCTTTGCTTTCATGTAAGCTCCAACTTAGTTACTACAGATGTATTTGATGTTCTGTCACTATGAAAACCTTATGAAACTGTCTGTATATTGGACCATGGAATCTGGGGGTGGGGGTTAAGCCTGTGTTCCTGAGCCCTGGTCACTCATACTTGGATCCAGAATAAACTAACTTTTATCCTCTTTGAAATGAAGGCTTGTTTTGCAACCACAAAATTGACCCTGGATAGAGAACCTCAAATAGGGAAAAGGATGACCTTCCATTATGCCTCAGCTTCTGGGCTGCACCATGCAGCCAGATCCAACTCTGATCCTCCCCTACTCTAGGTCCTTCCATATTGTCCTGCACCTTCCCACGGCCTCCTTCCCATGCTTCTCCTTTTCCTTTGACCCCACCTCAGTTTATTCCATTCCCATGCCATCCTTGGTATTCACATCTGTGTTAGACCATGAGGCGTCACTCTCTCCCAGCAGATTGCTTGTCCAGCCTTCAACTTACTGCAGTTATTGACTTGGCATCCGTTTGTTTCTCTGCTGTTAGGATAAAGCACTAACCAAAACACAGTTGGAGAAGGAAAGGGTGTGTTTTGGTTTATACTATATACACTGAGGGAAGCCAGGCAGGAACTCCAGGAAGAAATATGGAAGCAAGAACTGAAGCAAAGACCATGGAGGAACATTTCTTTTCTTTTCCCTTCTCCTCTTCAGTTCTTCAGAAAACATGCACGCAAGCCATCCATTCATTTTCTTTGCTGCACAGCCTGGCGTTGGGATTGGTGACCATGATGGTCCCAGTGCTGCTCTTTCTACGGTGGCTTTTCGGTTCTTAGAGGAAACATCGTGAGCAACCTCAGCACAATAGAACTTGGTGCACATCAGTTGCATTTCCAGCTCCTTGACGTTGTGGACCAGAAACCTCTGGAAGCCGCTGGGCACTGGACATCAGGATCTGGCCTCTGAATCTTCTCCGAACCCTGCTGCCGATACCTCTGGGTTTCTGCCAGTGCATAATTTTGACATATTGGTCTGACTGGTGCCTGATAAACTTCTTGGTCCTCTTTTTTGACGATCTTCACCAGAGGCTGGAGAGCAACCATGATGCCACGAAACAGATGGCAGTCATCTCACAGATAACGCCGATGAAGAAGCCAGCAGAACATTTCTTACTGGCTTGCTCTCTGTGCCTTGATCAACCTGTTTTCTTATACCACCCAGCACTACTTGCCTATAGGTGGTACCATCCACAGAGGACTGGGCCCTCATACATCAATCATCAATCAAGAAAATGCCCCAAAGATATACCCACTGGTGGTATATCTGGTTGCCAATATGGTGGAAGCAATTGTCCAGCTGTGATTCTCTTCTCCTACGTGACTCTAGTTTATTTCAAGTTAACAATAAATAAATAAATAAATAAATAAATAAATAAATAAATAATCAGTCAATTAACCAACCAACCAGCACACCATCATCTGGCTTTTAGGCTTGGTGAGACCGGCTGTCCATGGTTTGTCCATGATTGCGTCCTGTTACCTGGAAACACACATAGCACAGTACACAATGAGCCTGGTCTTTCAGCACCTTTCCTATGTCTATCCTTCCCTTCATCAATATTTAAAAAATACATTGCCAGTAACATTCCTCCAATGGGCCCCAACCCCACTGGCAACACCCACTCCTTACTAAACTCCTTTTCTATTTTTCTCTATCTTATAGCTCTACCAAACCAGTGCCCCAAAGTTGGCCATTAATTCTCTCCTGATGACAAATTCAGTGGCTTCCTCAACTTTCATCCCCTTTATGTGAGTTACAGCTTGAGTGAGCACTGCTGACCCACGCCCTGTCTCTGTCTCCTTCCAATTCATTGTCTTGACTTTCCTGCCCTCTCCACTCCAAGCATCACCTGTAAGCATCAGCAGAATCACCTCCCTCCCCTTTCCAGCTCTTCCTTCTGACCTCCCTGTATCTTCTAACATTTTCTCCATCCACTGCCAAGCTTGAGGATCTTTGTTCTCGGGCATTCGTTTACTCAATGCCTCAGCTTCAGTGCATGTTCTGCTGAAGTTTAATTCTCAAGCCATTTCAATTTGCTTCATAGCTACTCAGCTCTACCCTACTGCCCTTTCAAACAAGTCTAGCCACGTGGCTTCAGTGGTAACAACACAGCAAAGACAAGCAAATAACCCTTACTTTCTGGTGTTGTGCAAGACCCAATACAAAAGCCATGACTTGCCTCTCAAGGGCATCAGGTTGCCAACCCCCTGCCCGAAATAACTGTTTCACTGTTGCCTAAAAACTTGTGAGGATTTTCTATTTCACATACAGTATTTACCATATCCTAACAGGGAGGCCAAGGGTACCCAAGCTAACGCAGAGAAACCGACCTTGCTTCTCATTTTGTCCCACTGGAACATTTTTCTGCAGGGATAATAAAGGACAAAGTAGGTTGTGAGCTGAACCAAAATCTCTCACATCACCGAGGATACTCACTAAAAAATAGCAGGTACAAGATACTTATGTCTAGATGCCTTTTAAAAATATATGAGATGTTCCCACTCAGTTGCAAGGCTCAACAACAGGATCAAGGGTTTGAATTAAGAATAGTTAAACCGACCGCCGGACCCTGAAGGAAACAGACCGGATAAACAGTTCTCTGCACCCAAATCTCGTGGGAGGGAGAGCTAAACCTTCAGAGAGGCAGACAGGCCTGGGAAACCAGAAGAGACTGCTCCCTGCACACACATCTCGGACGCCAGAGGAAAAAGCCAAAGACCATCTGGAACCCTGGTGCACTGAAGCTCCCGGAAGGGGCGGCACAGGTCTTCCTGGTTGCTGCCGCTGCAGAGAGCCCGTGGGCAGCACCCCACGAGCGAACTTGAGCCTCGGGATCACAGGTAAGACCAAATTTTCTGCTGCAAGAAAGCTGCCTGGTGAGCTTGGGACACACGGAAACAGAATTTCTCTAGAACCGGGCACGTTCTGTGTTTACCGGAAGTCCCACACCCGCGGATCCCGGCCCGCAGCAGCTCTCTGCTCCCAGACCCGGTGAGAGAGAGACCCAACCGCCTGGTCAGGTGGGCACTCCTGAGGCTGCAGAGCGGAAGAGACCACCAACACTGCTCACCCCTGCCCACATCCCTGGCCCAAGAGGAAACTGTATAAGGCCTCTGGGCTCCCGTGGGGGAGGGCCCAGGAGCGGCAGGACCCCAGCCAGAGACACCACCGGACCCTGAAGGAAACAGACCGGATAAACAGTTCTCTGCACCCAAATCCCGTGGGAGGGAGAGCTAAACCTTCAGAGAGGCAGACAGGCCTGGGAAACCAGAAGAGACTGCTCCCTGCACACACATCTCGGACGCCAGAGGAAAAAGCCAAAGACCATCTGGAACCCTGGTGCACTGAAGCTCCCGGAAGGGGCGGCACAGGTCTTCCTGGTTGCTGCCGCTGCAGAGAGCCCCTGGACAGCACCCCACGAGCAAACCTGAGCCTCGGGACCACAGGTAAGACCAAATTTTCTGCTGCAAGAAAGCTGCCTGGTGAACTCAAGACACAGGCCCACAGGAACAGCTGAAGACCTGTAGAGAGGAAAAACTACACGCCCGAAAGCAGAACACTCTGTCCCCATAACTGACTGAAAGAGAGGAAAACAGGTCTACAGCACTCCTGACACACAGGCTTATAGGACAGTCTAGCCACTGTCAGAAATAGCAGAACAAAGTAACACTAGAGATAATCTGATGGCGAGAGGCAAGCGCAGGAACCCAAGCAACAGAAACCAAGACTACATGCCATCATCGGAGCCCAATTCTCCCACCAAAACAAACATGGAATACCCAAACACACCAGAAAAGCAAGATCTAGTTTCAAAATCATATTTGATCATGATGCTGGAGGACTTCAGGAAAGACCTGAACACACTTAGGGAAGCACAGGAAAACATTAATAAACAAGTAAAAGCCTACAGAGAGGAATCGCAAAAATCCCTGAAAGAATTCCAGGAAAACACAATCAAACAGTTGAAGGAATTAAAAATGGAAATAGAAGCAATCAAGAAAGAACACATGGAAACAACCCTGGATATAGAAAACCAAAAGAAGAGACAAGGAGCTGTAGATACAAGCTTCACCAACAGAATACAAGAGATGGAAGAGAGAATCTCAGGAGCAGAAGATTCCATAGAAATCATTGACTCAACTGTCAAAGATAATGTAAAGCGGAAAAAGCTACTGGTCCAAAACATACAGGAAATCCAGGACTCAATGAGAAGATCAAACCTAAGGATAATAGGTATAGAAGAGAGTGAAGACTCCCAGCTCAAAGGACCAGTAAATATCTTCAACAAAATCATAGAAGAAAACTTCCCTAACCTAAAAAAAGAGATACCCATAGACATACAGGAAGCCTACAGAACTCCAAATAGATTGGACCAGAAAAGAAACACCTCCCGTCACATAATTGTCAAAACACCAAACGCACAAAATAAAGAAAGAATATTAAAAGCAGTAAGGGAAAAAGGTCAAGTAACATATAAAGGGAGACCTATCAGAATCACACCAGACTTCTCGCCAGAAACTATGAAGGCCAGAAGATCCTGGACTGATGTTATACAGACCCTAAGAGAACACAAATGCCAGCCCAGATTACTGTATCCAGCAAAACTCTCAATTAACATCGATGGAGAAACCAAGATATTCCATGACAAAACCAAATTTACACAATATCTTTCTACAAATCCAGCACTACAAAGGATAATAAATGGTAAAGCCCAACATAAGGAGGCAAGCTATACCCTAGAAGAAGCAAGAAACTAATCGTCTTGGCAACAAAACAAAGAGAATGAAAGCACACAAACATAACCTCACATCAAATATGAATATAACGGGAAGCAATAATCACTATTCCTTAATATCTCTCAATATCAATGGCCTCAACTCCCCAATAAAAAGACATAGATTAACAAACTGGATACGCAACGAGGACCCTGCATTCTGCTGCCTACAGGAAACACACCTCAGAGACAAAGACAGACACTATCTCAGAGTGAAAGGCTGGAAAACAACTTTCCAAGCAAATGGTCAGAAGAAGCAAGCTGGAGTAGCCATTCTAATATCAAATAAAATCAATTTCCAACTAAAAGTCATCAAAAAAGATAAGGAAGGACACTTCATATTCATCAAAGGAAAAATCAACCAAGATGAACTCTCAATCCTAAATATCTATGCCCCAAATACAAGGGCACCTACATATGTAAAAGAAACCTTACTAAAGCTCAAAACACACATTGCACCTCACACAATAATAGTGGGAGATTTCAACACCCCACTCTCATCAATGGACAGATCATGGAAACAGAAATTAAACAGTGATGTAGACAGACTAAGAGAAGTCATGAGCCAAATGGACTTAACGGATATTTATAGAACATTCTATCCTAAAGCAAAAGGATATACCTTCTTCTCAGCTCCTCATGGTACTTTCTCCAAAATTGACCATATAATTGGTCAAAAAACGGGCCTCAACAGGTACAGAAAGATAGAAATAATCCCATGCGTGCTATCGGACCACCACGGCCTAAAACTGGTCTTCAATAACAATAAGGGAAGAATGCCCACATATATGTGGAAATTGAACAATGCTCTACTCAATGATAACCTGGTCAAGGAAGAAATAAAGAAAGAAATTAAAAACTTTTTAGAATTTAATGAAAATGAAGATACAACATACTCAAACTTATGGGACACAATGAAAGCTGTGCTAAGAGGAAAACTCATAGCGCTGAGTGCCTGCAGAAAGAAACAGGAAAGAGCATATGTCAGCAGCTTGACAGCACACCTAAAAGCTCTAGAACAAAAAGAAGCAAATACACCCAGGAGGAGTAGAAGGCAGGAAATAATCAAACTCAGAGCTGAAATCAACCAAGTAGAAACAAAAAGGACCATAGAAAGAATCAACAGAACCAAAAGTTGGTTCTTTGAGAAAATCAACAAGATAGATAAACCCTTAGCCAGACTAACGAGAGGACACAGAGAGTGTGTCCAAATTAACAAAATCAGAAATGAAAAGGGAGACATAACTACAGATTCGGAGGAAATTCAAAAAATCATCAGATCTTACTATAAAAACCTATATTCAACAAAATTTGAAAATCTTCAGGAAATGGACAATTTCCTAGACAGATACCAGGTATCGAAGTTAAATCAGGAACAGATAAACCAGTTAAACAACCCCATAACTCCTAAGGAAATAGAAGCAGTCATTAAAGGTCTCCCAACCAAAAAGAGCCCAGGTCCAGACGGGTTTAGTGCAGAATTCTATCAAACCTTCATAGAAGACCTCATACCAATATTATCCAAACTATTCCACAAAATTGAAACAGATGGAGCCCTACCGAATTCCTTCTATGAAGCCACAATTACTCTTATACCTAAACCACACAAAGACACAACAAAGAAAGAGAACTTCAGACCAATTTCCCTTATGAATATCGACGCAAAAATACTCAATAAAATTCTGGCAAACCGAATCCAAGAGCACATCAAAACAATCATCCACCATGATCAAGTAGGCTTCATCCCAGGCATGCAGGGATGGTTTAATATACGGAAAACCATCAACGTGATCCATTATATAAACAAACTGAAAGAACAGAACCACATGATCATTTCATTAGATGCTGAGAAAGCATTTGACAAAATTCAACACCCCTTCATGATAAAAGTCCTGGAAAGAATAGGAATTCAAGGCCCATACCTAAACATAGTAAAAGCCATATACAGCAAACCAGTTGCTAACATTAAACTAAATGGAGAGAAACTTGAAGCAATCCCACTAAAATCAGGGACTAGACAAGGCTGCCCACTCTCTCCCTACTTATTCAATATAGTTCTTGAAGTTCTAGCCAGAGCAATCAGACAACAAAAGGAGGTCAAGGGGATACAGATCGGAAAAGAAGAGGTCAAAATATCACTATTTGCAGATGACATGATAGTATATTTAAGTGATCCCAAAAGTTCCACCAGAGAACTACTAAAGCTGATAAACAACTTCAGCAAAGTGGCTGGGTATAAAATTAACTCAAATAAATCAGTTGCCTTCCTCTATACAAAAGAGAAACAAGCCGAGAAAGAAATTAGGGAAACGACACCCTTCATAATAGACCCAAATAATATAAAGTACCTCGGTGTGACTTTAACCAAGCAAGTAAAAGATCTGTACAATAAGAACTTCAAGACACTGAGGAAAGAAATTGAAGAAGACCTCAGAAGATGGAAAGATCTCCCATGCTCATGGATTGGCAGGATTAATATGGTAAAAATGGCCATTTTACCAAAAGCAATCTACAGATTCAATGCAATCCCCATCAAAATACCAATCCAATTCTTCAAAGAGTTAGACAGAACAATTTGCAAATTCATCTGGAATAACAAAAAACCCAGGATAGCTAAAGCTATCCTCAACAATAAAAGGACTTCAGGGGGAATCACTATCCCTGAACTCAAGCAGTATTACAGAGCAATAGTGATAAAAACTGCATGGTATTGGTACAGAGACAGACAGATAGACCAATGGAATAGAATTGAAGACCCAGAAATGAACCCACACACCTATGGTCACTTGATTTTTGACAAAGGAGCCAAAACCATCCAATGGAAAAAAGATAGCATTTTCAGCAAATGGTGCTGGTTCAACTGGAGGGCAACATGTAGAAGAATGCAGATCGATCCATCCTTATCACCCTGTACAAAGCTTAAGTCCAAGTGGATCAAGGACCTCCACATCAAACCAGACACACTCAAACTAATAGAAGAAAAACTAGGGAAGCATCTGGAACACATGGGCACTGGAAAAAATTTCCTGAACAAAACACCAATGGCTTATGCTCTAAGATCAAGAATCGACAAATGGGATCTCATAAAACTGCAAAGCTTCTGTAAGGCAAAGGACACTGTGGTTAGGACAAAACGGCAACCAACAGATTGGGAAAAGATCTTTACCAATCCTACAACAGATAGAGGCCTTATTTCCAAAATATACAAAGAACTCAAGAAGTTAGACCGCAGGGAAACAAATAACCCTATTAAAAAATGGGGTTCAGAGCTAAACAAAGAATTCACAGCTGAGGAATGCCGAATGCCTGAGAAACACCTAAAGAAATGTTCAACATCTTTAGTCATAAGGGAAATGCAAATCAAAACAACCCTGAGATTTCACCTCACACCAGTGCGATTGGCTAAGATCAAAAACTCAGGTGACAGCAGATGCTGGCGAGGATGTGGAGAAAGAGGAACACTCCTCCATTGTTGGTGGGATTGCAGACTGGTAAAACCATTCTGGAAATCAGTCTGGAGGTTCCTCAGAAAATTGGACATTGAACTGCCTGAGGATCCAGCTATACCTCTCTTGGGCATATACCCAAAAGATGCCTCAACATATAAAAGAGACACGTGCTCCACTATGTTCATCGCAGCCTTATTTATAATAGCCAGAAAATGGAAAGAACCCAGATGCCCTTCAACAGAGGAATGGATACAGAAAATGTGGTACATCTACACAATGGAATATTACTCAGCTATCAAAAACAACGAGTTTATGAAATTCGTAGGCAAATGGTTGGAACTGGAAAATATCATCCTGAGTGAGCTAACCCAATCACAGAAAGACATACATGGTATGCACTCATTGATAAGTGGCTATTAGCCCAAATGCTTGAATTACCCTAGATCCCTAGAACAAACGAAACTCAAGACGGATGATCAAAATGTGAATGCTTCACTCCTTCTTTAAATGAGGAAAAAGAATACCCTTGGCAGGGAAGGGAGAGGCAAAGATTAAAACAGAGACTGAAGGAACACCCATTCAGAGCCTGCCCCACATGTGGCCCATACATATACAGCCACCCAATTAGACAAGATGGATGAAGCAAAGAAGTGCAGACCGACAGGAGCCGGATGTAGATCGCTCCTGAGAGACTCAGCCAGAATACAGCAAATATAGAGGCGAATGCCAGCAGCAAACCACTGAACTGAGAATAGGTCCCCTATTGAAGGAATCAGAGAAAGAACTGGAAGAGCTTGAAGGGGCTCGAGACCCCAAAAGGACAACAATGCCAAGCAACCAGAGCTTCCAGGGACTAAGCCACTACCTAAAGACTATACATGGACTGACCCTGGACTCTGACCCCATAGGTAGCAATGAATATCCTAGTAAGAGCACCAGTGGAAGGGGAAGCCCTGGGTCCTGCTAAGACTGAACCCCCAGTGAACTAGTCTATGGGGGGAGGGCGGCAATGGGGGGAGGGTTGGGAGGGGAACACCCATAAGGAAGGGGAGGGGGGAGGGGGATGTTTGCCCGGAAACCGGGAAAGGGAATAACACCCGAAATGTATATAAGAAATACTCAAGTAAATAAAAAAAAAAAAAAAAAAAGAATAGTTAAACCTTTTGTTTTCAAAGAAAGATAAACACTCAAAAATGGCTTTAACAAGTTGTTGAATCATAAAATACTCAAACCATATGAAAACATCAGTAAGTTTAAATTATTGTTATGGAAGTTGTGGCAGAATACAGAGTATCAAAAGAGGAGAAAGAAATTAAATGATGTCAAAAATTTAGCTACAAGACATTTTATTATCATTAGAAATAAAAACTAGAAAACACACTAAACACCCACCAGTATGGAGTAGTGTAAGCGGTCCTCCTGATGAAATGTGCTTCTAGCATTAAAATTGACACTTGGAGTATATTTTATAACATCAAAAGATTCTTAACAAATAAATAGAATATATTAGTTACCTTTCCATTGTTTTGATTAAAAACATAATACCATGATGAAGGGCTGGAGAGTTGGCTCCATGGTTAAGAGCTCTGTCTGATCTTCCAGAGGATCCAGATTCAATTCCTAGCACCCACTCATCAGTTCACAACTGTCTGTAACTCCATTCAGTGTCAGAGGATCTGACACCCTCAACACAGACATAGATACAGGCAAGGCACATAAAATAAAAATAAATCTAAAAAAATGTCATGATAAAAAGCAATTTTAACAAGAAAGAGTTCATTTGGGCCTACAGTTTCATAGTGAAAGTCCATAATGCTCAAGGAGGGAGGTAGAAGAAGCAAGAAGCTGAAAGGCCACATCTTCAATAATAATCACAAGACAGACGGTGAACTGGAAGTGGGCAAAGGTGTGAATTCTCAAAGCCCATCCCACTGACATACCCCTAAAGGTTCCATAACTTCCCCTAAATACCATTACTACCTGGAGTCAAATATCTGAGCCTAAAAGGCATACTTCTCATGTAAACCATCACAATGCCATCATTCATTGTGCATTCTATGTGTGGTACATCATATATATATATATATATATATATATATATATATATATATATATGTATATATATATTCTGTAAGACAAAATTCTAAAAGTATAATAGTCACTTCATGACCTATGTACATTCATAGGACACAAAATTATCTGTGGACTTACTTCTTCTACAAAGAGCATGGTTTTTAACATTGTCTTTGGTAAAAGGAAACAATGGGGTCAGTTATCTTTCAAACATGAGGGAAAGATAGAGATGAATATATACGAAGCCTAATTAAACTTTCATTATAGAGCAATACCTGGAATCCTGTCTCGAAGAAAAATATTATCCTTATTGTGTAAATAATGTTCTCAGACTCCCCTACTCAGGGTTTGAGCAAGATTTTCCCCCAATGGGAATTCAAAGTACAAACAGTGAAAGCAAAAAGAAGAGAAGCAGGGGAGGCCCACTCCAGAAAGGCAAACAAAAGATGGCTCGATTTTGACAATAATGGGCTCAGCTCCCAAGGAAACCTTCCCATGGACATGGCTCTTGTTGTGCTGCTGGGAGGTATCTCCTGGGTGAGAGAGAACAGACTTGCATTTCACAGAATATTAATACATATGCACACAGTGCACTCAACTTATCTGCTGAATAAGATCGGTTCTCAACACTAGACAACAGGTGTTTCTTTTGCTGTTATTGACGTGTTTCTGTGGTGCTGGCCAAAGGAGCCCAGTGATTCATATATGCTAGGCAAGTGTTCGACTACTGAGCTACACTCCTGGGCCTTAGAGCCATGGCTTTCACCCTTCCTGATCCTGCAATCTTTTAATAGAGTTCCTCACGTTGTGATGACTCCCAGCCATAAAATTATTTCTTGCTATTTCATTACTGGAATTTTGCTACTGTTGTGAATTGGAATGTAAACTTCTGATAAGGATATTGGATATGTGACCCCTGATGAGGTCAAGACCCACAGACTGAGAACCATTGCCCTAGAAGCATTCTTAAACAAATGAAAGCTTGACACTGTTTTGTTTCTGATTGCTACACAATTTCCTGATGCTTTAAGCTGTCAGGCCCAATAAACATCACCTTCTGTGGTGCCCCTGTACCTTGTCATCCTGAATTCTGCCTTTAAACAATTAACCGTAAGGCAGGGACGTTGCCCTAAGCACTTTTCTAATGTGCTTGCTTTCCAGGTGGATGATCAAGATGCCATACCTACTTATTGAAGGGCAATGGCCTTGGACATGGACCTCAGCATCACCTGCCCCACTCAGATGATCTAGCCAGAGAGTCCTTCCCCTTCTGCTCTCAGACCTCCTGCTGCATTAGTGTGTTGCTGATTAAATTTAGCTGTTCTCTGTTCTAGTACTTTCTGTGGTTTGATCATTTGTACACATTATTTTCTCTTATAACAGTGAAAGAATTATCACAATGAT
This sequence comes from Rattus norvegicus, assembly GCF_021556685.1. NCBI lineage: Eukaryota > Metazoa > Chordata > Mammalia > Rodentia > Muridae > Rattus > Rattus norvegicus. The sequence goes on from NC_141551.1 coordinate 51,745,001, forward strand.
TTCTCCTTTTCATGGTGTCAAATGAGCCATGAGCTAAAGTAGTAAACTGGTCAGGCACAGAACTGGATCCTGAGGTTCCTTTCTAGACCTTGCGTGTACACCAAGTGAGCTAGGTAGGAACTTCCTGAAGCCAACTAACTTTCACTGTTCTAAGAACTTCTAAGTGAAAACCCTTATAGGAAATCCCAGCTGTGTGCACCACTGCCTCCTATACAGGGTGACCCTAAGACGGTAACGTAGGAGGAGCAAAACCCTTCCCAATGGAATGTTCAAAGCTTTACTTTCTCCCCTTACTCTGATGTTTTCCTGACTTAAATCCATTGTCCAAACTCTACAAAAGCCTACTAGAACCAGCAGGATGAGAACAACTTTGGAGAAAATTGTTCTGAATCCATGGAACCTCAAAAACCCCAGTTTGGGAAAGGTCCAGACCACTGCCAGGATCTAGGACTCCAAGCACACTGCAAGGGGGAATATGAAAATATGACTGCAAGAGAGCTAAGCTATTTTAAATATTTATGTTTCAAGAACGAACATCTGAAGCAATGCATTTTAAAAAGTGTGCTACTCATATTGAATGCTCAAGATTTTCAAATATTCACTCAGAATTCCCCATCGGCCTGCTGCATAATGAACAAATTCTCAGACTCTCCTCATATACTCCTGTGTCTGTATAGCCTGATTTGGAGATAATATCAAAAGTCTCAATCTGAAGTCCTTGATGCCAACAAGACAATGTCACATGGCCCTCCTCACACCCTCACAGGCAATATGGACTGTATTAATAAATGTCTGGCACCTACATCAGCACCCAGAACACATAAAGTGCCAACTCCAATGGGAATTAGCTCTTGTTCACACAAAAATGCAAACAAACATGTAAATCAAGTGCCTTAAGTTTTATGTTTAAAAATACGAGCCCCAAGGTGATCTCCCCGTCCAGTACTTTCTAATAACCATTACCGTGTTACATGGGAAGTTGATTGTGCCACTTGTTTAACATCTGTTTACCTGTTTGTTCTTTGTTTTCTCAAGTAACATCAAGAATTTAATCGTTAACCTGGTATTATAATCCCTTAGGGCAGTGGTTCTAAACCTGTGGGCCATGACCCCTTTGGGCAGCATATCAGATAGTTCGGTATATCAGATATTTACATTACGATTCATAACAGTAGCAAAATTACACTTATCAAGTAACAGCAGAAATAATTGTATGGTTGTGAGTCAGCACAACATAAAGATTGATAAAGGGTCCCAGCATTAAGAAGGTTGAGAGCCACTGCCCTACAGAGATTAAAAATGCCATAAAATTCAGCCCAAAATAAAGTCTCTCTGCATGATTCCAGTTTTTCCTCAGTAAGGTATCCAAAGCACCCACAAGATTTTCAGAGGAGCACATAGTTCCTAAATTAATGGTCATCTATGTGAACAACCATGGTGTACTTCAGCCACCTCAGCTGTGCACACAGTCAGTCTCTCGGCCTACTACACCAAAGTGCTTTATGACAGGAGGTGATTCAAGAAGGCTGTGCATGTAATCTGTGTGGCTACCATATTTGATTCTTATGGCTACCTTAACAAAGTACTCGAACTAGAAAGGTTCAAACCACAGAAAGCTGGCTCCCATTGCTCGATGCTAAAAGTCTAAAATCAAGGCATCACTGGGCCCAAGTTCCTTCTAAAGCCTCAGGGTGGGAATGAGGGGTGGGGAACTCATTATTCTCTCTTCCAAGTAGCCACCAAGGAGAGCATGTACTGTAGAAACTAAACTACTCTGTATTTCTGTCCTCATGTGACTACCTGCCTGTGCATGTTTGAATCCGAAGTGTGTGCTTCCTACAAGGGTGACTGGCATGTCTCAGTGAGGAACTGGTTAGAAGATTAACTGGGAGGCCACTGGTTAAGATGGCTGCCCATGTTTCTAGTGTTCTTTGTCATGAATGGAAACAACACACTGTAAGTGATAAAATGAAACTCACACGTAACCGCTTTTGGAAAGTGCCCACAAACCCCTAGTAGGAAGTCTAAAGCCACCACTCTCCCCTTAACCTATGAGGTACTTTCTCCCTCTTGTTTGTCCTTAGTCCCCTCATTCCCCCGTGATTTGGCGCTGTCCAATTCATGGATGACTGCACAAATAACTTTTTTTTTAATTGAGTATTTCTTATTTACACTTCGAGTGTTATTCCCTTTCCCGGTTTCCCGGCCAACATCCCCCTAATCCCTCCCCCTCCCCTTCTTTATGGGTGTTCCCCTCCCCATCCTCCCCCCTTGCCGCCCTCCCCCCAACAATCTAGTTCACTGGTCTTAGCAGGACCCAGGGCTTCCCCTTACACTGGTTATCTTACTAGGATATTCACTGCTACCTATGAGGTCAGAGTCCAGGGTCAGTCCATGTATAGTCTTTAGGTAGTGGCTTAGTCCCTGGAAGCTCTGGTTGCTTGGCATTGTTGTTCGTATGGGGTCTCGAGCCGCTTCGAGCTCTTCCAGTTCTTTCTCTGATTCCTTCAACGGGGGTCCTGTTCTCAGTTCAGTGGTTTGCTGCTGGCATTCGCCTCTGTATTTGCTGTATTTTGGCTGTGTCTCTCAGGAGCGATCTACATCCGGCTCCTGTCTGCCTGCACTTCTTTGCTTCATCCATCTTGTCTAATTGGGTGGCTGTATATGTATGGGCCACATGTGGAGCAGGCTCTGAATGGGTGTTCCTTCTGTGTCTGTTTTAATCTTTGCCTCTCTATCCCCTCCCAAGGGTATTCTTGTTCCCCTTTTAAAGAAGGAGTGAAGCATTCACATTTTGGTCATCCGTCTTGAGTTTCGTTTGTTCTAGGCATCTAGGGTAATTCAAGCATTTGGGCAAATAGCCACTTATCAATGAGTGCATACCACGTGTGTTTCTCTGTGATTGGGTTACCTCACTCAGGATGATATTTTCCAGTTCCAACCATTTGCCTACGAATTTCATAAAGTCATTGTTTTTGATAGCTGAGTAATATTCCATTGTGTAGATGTACCACATTTTCTGTATCCATTCCTCTGTTGAAGGGCATCTGGGTTCTTTCCAGCTTCTGGCTATTATAAATAAGGCTGCAATGAACATAGTGGAGCACGTGTCTTTTTTATATGTTGGGGCATCTTTTGGGTATATGCCCAAGAGAGGTATAGCTGGATCCTCAGGCAGTTCAATGTCCAATTTTCTGAGGAACCTCCAGACTGATTTCCAGAATGGTTGTACCAGTCTGCAATCCCACCAACAATGAAGGAGTGTTCCTCTTTCTCTACATCCTTGCCAGCATTTGTTGTCACCTGAGTTTTTGATCTTAGCCATTCTCACTGGTGTGAGGTGAAATCTCAGGGTTGTTTTGATTTGCATTTCCCTTATGACTAAAGATGTTGAACATTTCTTTAGGTGTTTCTCAGGCATTCGGCATTCCTCAGCTGTGAATTCTTTGTTTAGCTCTGAACCCCATTTTTTAATAGGGTTATTTGTCTCCCTGCGGTCTAACTTCTTGAGTTCTTTGTATATTTTGGATATAAGGCCTCTATCTGTTGTAGGATTGCTAAAGATCTTTTCCCAATCTGTTGGTTGCCGTTTTGTCCTAACCACAGTGTCCTTTGCCTTACAGAAGCTTTGCAGTTTTATGAGATCCCATTTGTCAATTCTTGATCTTAGAGCATAAGCCATTGGTGTTTTATTCAGGAAATTTTTTCCAGTGCCCATGTGTTCGAGATGCTGCCCTAGTTTTTCTTCTATTAGTTTGAGTGTATCTGGTTTGATGTGGAGGTCCTTGATCCACTTGAACTTAAGCTTTGTACAGGGTGATAAGCATGGATCGATCTGCATTCTTCTACATGTTGACCTCCAGTTGAACCAGCACCATTTGCTGAAAATGCTATCTTTTTTCCATTGGATGGTTTGGGCTCCTTTGTCAAAAATCAAGTGCCCATAGGTGTGTGGGTTCATTTCTGGGTCTTCAATTCTATTCCATTGGTCTATATGTCTGTCTCTGTACCAATACCATGCAGTTTTGTTTTTGTTTTTGTTTTTTTTTTGAGTTTTCTTCTTTTTTTTTCTTTTTTTCTTTTTTTTTTTCTTTTGTTTCCGGAGCTGGGGACCGAACCCAGGGCCTTGCGCTCGCTAGGCAAGCGCTTTACCCCTGAGCTAAATCCCCAACCCCTAATACCATGCAGTTTTTATCACTATTGCTCTGTAATACTGCTTGAGTTCAGGGATAGTGATTCCCCCTGAAGTCCTTTTATTGTTGAGGATAGTTTTAGCTATCCTGGGTTTTTTATTATTCCAGATGAATTTGAAAATTGTTCTGTCTAACTCTTTGAAGAAATGGATTGGTATTTTGATGGGGATTGCATTGAATCTGTAGATTGCTTTTGGTAAAATGGCCATTTTCACTATATTAATCCTGCCAATCCATGAGCATGGGAGATCTTTCCATCTTCTGAGGTCTTCTTCAATTTCTTTCTTCAGAGTCTTGAAGTTCTTATTGTACAGATCTTTTACTTGCTTGGTTAAAGTCACACCAAGGTACTTTATATTATTTGGGTCTATTATGAAGGGTGTCATTTCCCTAATTTCTTTCTCGGCTTGTTTCTCTTTTGTGTAGAGGAAGGCAACTGATTTATTTGAGTTCATTTTATACCCAGCCACTTTGCTGAAATTGTTTATCAGCTTTAGTAGTTCTCTGGTGGGACTTTTGGGATCACTTAAATATACTATCATATCATCTGCAAAAAGTGATATTTTGACTTCTTCTTTTCCGATCTGTATCCCCTTGACCTCCTTTTGTTGTCTGATTGCTCTGGCTAGAACTTCAAGAACTATATTGAATAAGTAGGGAGAGAGTGGGCAACCTTGTCTAGTCCCTGATTTTAGTGGGATTGCTTCAAGTTTCTCTCTATTTAGTTTAATGTTAGCAACTGGTTTGCTGTTTATGGCTTTTACTATGTTTAGGTATGAGCCTTGAATTCCTATTCTTTCCAGGACTTTTATCATGAAGGGGTGTTGAATTTTGTCAAATGCTTTCTCAGCATCTAATGAAATGATCATGTGGTTTTGTTCTTTCAGTTTGTTTATATAATGGATCACGTTGATGGTTTTCCGTATATTAAACCATCCCTGCATGCCTGGGATGAAGCCTACTTGATCATGGTGGACGATTGTTTTGATGTGCTCTTGGATTCGGTTTGCCAGAATTTTATTGAGTATTTTTGCATCGATATTCATAAGGGAAATTGGTCTGAAGTTCTCTTTCTTTGTTGTGTCTTTGTGTGGTTTAGGTATAAGAGTAATTGTGGCTTCGTAGAAGGAATTCGGTAGGTCTCCATCTGTTTCAATTTTGTGGAATAGTTTGGATAATATTGGTATGAGGTCTTCTATGAAGGTCTGATAGAATTCTGCACTAAACCTGTCTGGACCTGGGCTCTTTTTGGTTGGGAGACCTTTAATGACTGCTTCTATTTCCTTATGGGCCTACGTACATCAACACATTGGAAGTCGTGAAGACCTGGCTGTCTCATCTCCTACAAAATTTACACAATGGCAGCAGCACGAGAGTCACAAATAGGATCCAAAAAGATTATCTTTATCAAGCCCCCACTACTCCAGTGTAATCTCACTGTGATAAATTCCACTGAGTCAGAAGAATACTTCTTCTATGGTATTAGGGTTTAGGGTTTCAGCTTATCTTTTGGTGGGGACACAATTCACCCAGGGCAGGTTCTACACTTCCATCTATCTTGCTTATTAAAAGAAAAAGAAAATGAAGGGACAACAAGCATGCTGAGATTTTTTTCCATAGATTTTTTTTCTCCATCTTTATTCTTCACAAACCTTTTCCAGCAGTGGAAACCCTGATAATCAGACCTGTTTGGTGGTAATACAACCAGATACACCAACCCAAAAATAAAATATAAGTTTCGCCATCACAGTCCCATTCACAGGTAGTAACTGACCAGACCAGCGAAGGTGCTCAAGTGACAAGTGTTGTCTCTAGGGAAAGGCACTCAGGGAATAATGTAGTGGTGTCAGGCTGAGTTAAGCACTTAACTGCAGGAAGAACAGGCCTAAAGCAAACTTTAAAAAAGTCTGAAAAGTTAGTTAAAGTCAAACACTCGAAGTTCTACAATTGCTTTAATTACTACTATCTTATCCAGCTAATGAGATAACATTTTTCATTTTCAATATTCTGTCTTTTGGTGATTACAGTTCTATATTAGAAAATGTAGAAGGGTCAGTGGTGTCCATCTCTGCATAAAGGTTGGGGGTGGGGAGGCCACAGAGCAGCAAAGGCATCTCCTGAAGGAGGACCTAATTGAAGACTGCCTAAGAGACCAAGGAGAAAGACAGTGCCAGCCAATCAGGAACTGCTGTTTGGAAGAGATGCTTTCTGAGACATAGGTGAAGGGTATTAAAGGAGCTGGTAACAGAGTTTCTCCCAGATACTGTGCCACTGATTCCACACCACCTCACCTCCAACCCCCAAGGCCAAGTAGAGTCGGGCAGCAGGCAGTCCAGAGCACAGGCAGCAAAATGTAATTATGGAAAATATGAAGGATATAGTTTCCCTAGAAACATGAAATATACATGGATTATGAACAAATATGTATGTGTGTTGCATGTGTGTGTAATGTCAACCCTGGGATCTGAATCTCTAAAGATATCCACCTTTTTTTTTTTTTGAGACAGAGTATCTCTCTGGAACCTAAGGCTCACCTATACTAGCCTGACTAGCAAGCTCTGGGGATCAGCCCGTCTCCATGTCCCTGATACTGGAGCTACAGGTATGCAGTGACACATTTCATAGTAGAGCTAGGGTCAGACTCAGGTCCTGAGGCTTATGCCGCAAGCAGTTTACTGACCAAGTCATCTCCCTGGCCCACAGAGACAGCCTTAAATTAAATCAGCAGTACCAATTATTTCATGTTAAGACAAAATATTAGATAGCTAACTTTATTTTTAACTCATCAAGCATTAAAAAGTTCTCACAGCTACTCTTTTTAAAAAGCCATTTGTACCCCACCCTACCACAGTTACTTCTAATAAATTCTTTGTGCTTGTCCATCAGATAGATAGATAGATAGATAGATAGATAGATAGATAGATAGATAGATAGATAGAGATAGAGGGAGGGATGAATGTATGGATGGATAGATGGATGGATGGATAGATAGGTAGATAGATAGATAGATAGATAGATAGATAGATAGATAGATAGATAGATAGATAGACAGATTCACATTTGATTTTGTGCTAAAGAGTTTCTCAACACATGAGAAGGGTTGAAGAGCAGAATTTCTCATTTTCTATATAATTTATATATGGACAGCAAAACTAAAATCATCCATGAGATCTATAAAATGCCAAAATTGGAGGACCAAACAAAAGGACAACTTTATTATATTATATACCTCACGGTTTATATAGACTGGTTTTTTTTGCATGTCATGAGAGAAGCTATGTGGAACACTAGGGAGGGCCCAGATCTGCACAGACTGGGGTATGGTACAGGAGATGGGAGGAGCAAGAGGCTGGAGATGTCTACACTCTCACGACTAAAGGCCTTAATCGAATCTTCTAACACCCAGGCCTGGAAGAAGCAGCAACCAGCAGCCCCTCAACAAGGAAAAGTGTTAGCTCAGGCTCATTAGGACCCTCAAGTGGCACAGGAACCCAGAGTTCATTTCTAGTTGCCCTAAAAGACAAGTATTTGCAGTTAATGACAGCCAGCACGTCCATTTTTCATGTGATCTCAAGGAGCACTGTATTTTAAGTGCAATGATCATACAAATTCTTATAGTCATGCACGCAATCCAAAGGACATTTCTAGATGAAGAAAGTCCCCATCGCTCTAGGAAGCCACAGTAAAAACTGACCGGAAGGGTGAATTTAGCCAGGCATTTGTACCTTTATGTTGAGAGTAGTTTTATATTTCAAAACAACTTGGTAGATCTTTATTTAGGGAGAAGAAAGTGACGCTCTAGAAGAATGTCACCAAAAATCACATATTTTATAAAGCACATTCCTGACTTTAGTCAGAACACGGTGAGCTGGCACATTCAATTAGAGCAGAAAGTAAAAAACTCTAGGTGTATGGAAAACTAAATTCCATTTCAAATCACTGTAAAGTTGTCCTCAATGTCGGTCAAAAGAGAAGAAACGACAATTCAAGCTCAAAACTTTATTTTGTTTTTGTTTGTAAGTATTTCTTTATTGTTTGAAACTGTGATACAATTATATTATTTTCCCCTTCCCTTTTCTCCCTCTATACCCTCCCATATATCCTTCCTTTATCTCTTTAAATTTATGGCTTCTTTTTTCAGTACTAATTGTTACATACATACATACATACATACATACATACATACACACACACACATACATGACTCTAATTACATGAGTACAACCTGCTAAGTCTGTATAATGTAACTGATATGCATGTTTTTCGGGGGCAACCATTTGGTATTGAATAATCAATAGGTGGGCTCTTTGCTGAGGAAGATGATTTCTCCCACTCTTAGCATCCCTTAGTTTCCTTTAGCTCTCCTGGGCTTTCCCCATCCAGGTAAGCATGTCTACTGTTTTACTTTTAAATGGAAGTTTAGTCATTGTGACATCATAATAGAAAAGAACAGACCGAACTCGGGAAATGTGGTTATCTTCCTGGCTCAAAACTCTCTTTGCTGCCTTAGGGGAAAAGGCATGTTTCTTTTTTAATCAATTGTATGACCAGTTTGCAATAAATTTTACTTAGAATTAGACGTGACTTAATTTACCATGACTTCTGCATCTCCAGAAACCAGCAGGAGCTTAGCTATTAGGATGAACTCAAGCATACAGCTCTTTTGTTAACCATTAATGGCCCCATTCCACCAAAATGTAATTCCCACAGCTGCCAGCTACAGCACTTCACTTGTCTCCCGGATGCTGGTGCAGCAGCCTGGCCTAGTCACGAGCACTGTAACTCACCTTCAGCTACGACAGTCACGGAGTGGAGACCTTAAGCCCTTGACAAGCAGATCAAAAATACACTACCCAGTATAATGACCCCAAAAAAATTACTCACAAGTGTTGTTATGTCAACAGGTTACATATTTTTGCATATTATGAGGTACGAAAGCAAACTGATGTCCCCTGAATCCTCCCAACCTATTAAACTAATCAAATATGGTCAAACACAATGACAAGGAAAATTCCATTCACATTCATTTGATGTCTTAATGTGTTGGAGATCTTACAGATATTATTACATTTGCTCATAACAATATGGAAAACTGGTACTTACTATTATCTACTTTATAAATTAAATCACCGAGGGTCAACCAAGTGAACTAACTTCAGCATCAGGACAGAAATTTTAACCAATCCATCTCCAGATTCTAAAATACATGGAATGAGTCCATTCAATTTTGAAAAAATTAAAATTAAAATAAAAAAATTAGTATCTTTTTTAATTCAATTTTTTATCTACCTACTCACTTTATATCCACTCATTGCCCCCTCTTAGTCACCCACACACACACAATCCTTCCCCCATTCTTCCTCCCCTTCTCCTCTGAGTGGGTGGGGCACCCCCTGACACTTCAAGTCTAGGAGGTTAGGCACTTCCTCTCTCAATGAGGCCAGACAAGGCATGGGAACTTGGTAGTTCATTGTTGACCTTATGTGCTTGCTGTATGGGGTGCAACTGTCTGGGCATCTAGCTAGAGAGCAGTAATTCATAAGAAAGAGTCAGAGGTGAAAGTCATTCAACAACTATCAGGAAAAAGTCAGGAAAGGAAGAATCAAGGATTTCATCATCTGCAGGTTTCCAGTTGCTCATACTAGCACAGTGCAAACCTATATGACCAGAGATGCCTTGAAAAGGTGGGATCATGACTCATACTAACCCAAAAGGTATAGTATGTTCTCACTCCCCTTATTCATTAAAAAGAAAATATATAGGCTGTCACAAGCAATATGTGAGAGTGAGTGGGCACATCTGTGGTGGTCTAAATGTGCATGGCTCAGTGAGTGACACTATTAGGAGGTATAACCTTGTTGGAGTAGGTGTGACCTTGTAGGAGGAAGTGCGTCACTGTGGGGGTGGGGTTGCAGGCCAACCTCCTAACCACATGGGAGCCAGTCTTGTATTTGCCTTCAGAATAAGAGATAGAACTCTCAGCTCCTCCTGCACTATGCCTGCCTGGATGCTGCCATTCTTCCTGCCTTGATAACAATGGGCTGAACCTCTGAACCTATAAGCCAGCCCCAATTAGATGTTGTTCTTTATAGGAGTTGCTTTGGTCATGGTGTCTCATCACAGCAATGGAAGCTCAACTAAGACAATGCACATTGACAATGTTGAAATGAAGTTGCCAATAGATACAAAAAAACAGGAAGTATTCAAGGGGAATATCTGCTGTTTAGAATCATCCTGGAAAGAAAGGGAAGGTGGGGAAGGCATCACATGGATTGCTGCCCACCTGACAAGAGTTATTTTCATCTCCTTGAACCAAGACCATTTGATTTACCAGAAACACGATCTATCTATATCACCCAGTAATATTATGCCTATTAATAAACACTGTACATTCCCCACTGATACTAGTAGGATCTGTGTGCCTCTATTCCAGACTGAGCCAAGCTATCTAAATCCTGTATGGTTATATTCTCATTTTTAAGGTGACGAACACAGAAGCAAAGGCCTTGTGCATGCTAAACAAGCGTTCCCTGCTGTGCTAGATTCCCTTCTCATGTTCTCTTTCAGATACTATCTGTGCAGGCCTTGAGCTCTTCGTCCTCCTGCCTTCACCTCTTAAGTAGCTAAGAACACAGGCCTGCATACCAATTCTAGCTATCCTATTTTTTTTTTAATTTTGGATTTAATATCCAAGCCACAGCCATTAAGCCATAGAACATCCTGCCCTTGCCCAGATATAATTAACATCTCTCCCTTTCTTCACTCCCTAGAGCACTACACTAAAAGAATATGCTGAATTTAACAGCCTATTCCTTAGGGTAGGCGAATTGCAGAGGAATTATAACATATGCAATAAGCGTCTAGAGTTCCCGAGTGTTGTTTGACTGTTTTGTCCACATGAATTTCTCCCTGACCATTTTCCCTGCAGATCTCACACAGCTGTCACTTGCAAAGCTCTTCCACTCCAGCTCCAATCACCTCCTTCACATCTTATTTATTTCCAGCAACTTCCCAAAGTCAGTCCCATCCTGAGAATGCTGAAATGTGATGAGTGCCCTAAGCTCTTTCTATCAAGCCTCTTCCATTAAGAGCCAACATGGTGGTGGCCAAGAGATTTGACTTTCATAACTTAATAGAGGCTTTGACATGTTTTTTCTAGGGAGTTCAGCCATTGAGCCTGAATTTCCAACCTCACTGGGAGCATAACTAGCCAGAGCTTTGAATACTTCCTGACCATGATTCAAGATTGAATTCCTAGGCAGCAAGCGCTCCATTCACTACACAAATACAGGAGAGAGGGTAGAGGCGAACTGCCTATTTCCCCATGCTACACAAACCAGGGGCAATGTCGCTCCTTCTCTTTTCCTGCAGTAGCTTAAACAACGTCCATAAATTATACTCCAAAAACTATTCTAGTTTAGAGGCAAAAATGTTATTAACAGAGGAAATGTAATGTTATTTAATCATTGCTTTAGAAACGTGTTTTCTCTGAGTATTTCTAGCACCTAAAATAGCAGACTTCAGAACTTTCAGATTTATTTGTGTGTGTGTGTGTGTGTGTGTGTGTGTGTGTGTGTGTGTGTGTTCACGCATGCGCACACACGCACACATAAGACTTCTATCTTTACCTGCAGAGGCCAGAGGTGCTATTGGATCCCCTGGAACTAGAGTTGCAGGCGGTTGTTTGCCATCTGACATGGATGTTCGTAATCCAACACAGATCCTCTGCAAGACAGGTAGCATGCTGTTAGCCTCAGAGCCCTCTTTCCAGCCCCACTTCAGAATGTTCTACGAGGTGATGTGGATGTGGATCTGAGTTCAGAGATCACTCACTTGAATTTCCAGGTTCTTTTGTCATAGGACAAATGCCAGCATCGGGGAACACAGGTTAAGGTAGTTGAAATAGAGGCAGTTTATAAGAGAAAGCACTCCTGAGAGAGAGAGAAGGCTGGTAAGAAGAGAGAAGGCATCCACTCAAGAGTACTAGCCCATAGGCTGACATGCCCCCCTTCTTGACTTTCGTGGATTTTCTCATGATTGTGCTCTGTTGCTTGTAGCCCAAGTGGCTTCTTTCAGTTGTTAATTCTGATGTTACTGTCCCAATCTCTCTCTCTCTCTCTCTCTCTCTCTCTCTCTCTCTCTCTCTCTCTCTCTCTCTTTCTGTTTCTCTCCTACCCTCATCCATAATTGTTAGATGTAGTAATGAGAAGCAGGAGAAAAAAATATGGTCAGCCAGTTTAGGGTATCATCCTCAAAAAAATGAGCAGTTCTTCCTCTTGTCCTTCTAGCTTCCATGTTCCTCAAAGGCCAAAGATGCCCTTAGCTTGATAGACACTTTTGTCTCAATCACAGGCTGGATGTTTAGGAGTGCTGCTTCATAATCTAGCTCCTTCTTTTTATCGCTCTTCTTTTACACAGTGACCTAGCTAGCACAGCTGCCTGGAGGACATGTGTGATCAGGTACTTCATGGTCCTTGGTGGTATGAATGAAATCATGTCCTTCCACCAGGATGGAGAAACATGTGAAGACTGCTTGGTTGAGACTAGAATGACCAGCTCACTTTCCCTCTTCCCCCCATGCATCAACCCAGTAAAATCTCAGTTTCCCCCAGGGCCCTCAGTGGCAAGGCCCACTTAGGGCCTACTCTTGCTGTAAGACCTGCTTCCTTTCTCCAAAGTTCCACAAACAACGAAACTCACCCTTCCGTTGAAATTTATTCCTCACATTCTCAAGACAGGATCTAGAAGCCACTGGACCTGGAGTGAGTGTCTGATGCTTATCTGTCACCCTGGCTGCCTGAGTCATCGCTGAAAAGGGCTACATGAAACTTAAAGTCTCCCTGTTCTTTATATGTGTAGCTCATTTTAAAGTATATAAATCTATAATTTCAACAAAAGGATTTAATATGTCCAGGATCAATGGTATATCCCTATTATATGACAAAATCATCCCCATTATTAAGATGGTAAAAGAACAAAAACTTAATAAAGAAAAATATATATACAGGACCAGTTTGTAGTAAACCTACTGGCAGTATAGGAGATAATTCACGGGGGATCTGTTTTGTTTACTTATGTTGTGACACTCTCTAGTAACAGTCTTCTTTGCTGTCATGGCCTCCCCTGAAGAAAGTAAAACAACGGCCATATTACAAACAAAATAACAGGCATACAGAGAGGCTAGGTGAATTGTCCGGGCCCAGAGAGCTGCAGGAAGCAGATCCACTCACCAAAATTACATCATCTAACTAAAAAAAGCAAAGGTCATTTCTTTCTACCTGCCATCTTCATGTTTAAAAAGACAGCTTTAACTTATAGGTGTGGCTAGCAATAAACCCTAGACTGTCTAGATGATGAAATACTATTACCAAGACAACTTATAGAGGAAAGAATTTATTTGGTCTTATGGTCCCAGGGGGACAGTCCAAATGGAAGGAGGAGGCATGGCAACAGAGGACCACAGCAGCAAGCTAAGAGATAACATCCTCAAACCAAGTGTAAAGCAGAGAGTAAACTCTCAACGCCTTGCCTCTGGTGATGTGTTTCCTCCAGCAAGGCTTCATCGCCTCACTTAACTGGGGACCAAATGTTCAAATACCTTAGCCTACGGGATACATTCTCATTCAACCCACCACAGACCCTAAACTTCAAATTGATTACAAATCCAGAGGGCATATTTAGCATTCCAGAGGAATTCTCTAGAACTGCAAGGTCTACATCTGTCCAAAGCAAATGGTACTATGATTACAGTTTCTCCTCTGCACATGGCCCCGTGTGGCCCCTGATGCCTCCAGTCTCTTCCCACAGCACAATGTTTACACCCTGTGCTTACACAGTGCTTACATCAGGGATCTTCAGTTGCCTGCTTGATGCTGACTTGAGGGGTTCCAGTGTCACTCAGAGAACTGTGGCTGTTTCATGTCCTTCCAATTTAAGCCTCTGTAGCAGAGGAAACACCGAGGCCAGTGATTAAGCCCACCAGCTATTAACTTCATAATCTAGCTGCTAAATCCTTTTAACTGCACCAAGATTCAGCTCCTGAGCAACCGTACTTCCAGCTGGGCTATCATCCCAGGCCATTTCCTTTCTAAATTGCAGCTACATTTTCCCCCACGTGCCTGCCTATTCAGGACCAGTTCATAGTAAATCTACTGGCAGTATAGGGAACATCACACAGATAATGAATTTTACCAATACCAGGCAATAACTGTCAATCATAGTCACTCCATTACCCTTATGCTGGCTACATAAAATAAATTAACACCTTTGCCAGGGTTCTTATAGATTATTTCTATTATGGTTATTTTTCGGCTGCATATGAGGAAAGGACGGGGAAGAGCATGTAATTTCTTCGTGTGTGTGTGTGTGTGTGTGTGTGTATGTGTGTGTGTGTGTGTGTGTGACACAGAGAGAGAGAGAGAGAGAGAGAGAGAGAGAGAGAGAGAGATTATATTTTCTTTTAAAAACGTCCTAGAAATTTTGGGTCTTGCAGTTGAATCTATTCTGAAAGAAGTTTGTTTTTAATGCTTTGTAAAGCAACTTTTCCATAGAATTCCGACCAGGAGAACAAGCCTTGTTAGTTAGGTATTAGCAGGCTTGGAGGTTGTTGACTATGAGTCAATCCCTCAGAACCAGCTTTGGACCCTACTTTCTGTAGCTCCATAACACACAATTTTAAGAAAAGGAACTATAAATCTGCCCTCCCTGTGTTTCCGTAGGAAATGAAGGAGGAGACATCACCATTGCTCTTTAAGATTTTGCATGAAAGGGAAGATTATATGAAAGGGAAGAAGGTGGAGGCAGCAGGCCTTGTTGGCCCCAAGAAGCCCTCCCTTAGGGCAGCCAGTCAAAAATCCTCACTATCACTAAGTCTTCTTTTCTTTTTATTATTTCTCCTTCTAGCTCCTTTTTTTTTTTTTTTTTTTTTTTTTTTTTTTTTTTTTTTTGGCTAGCAACCAAAATCCTAACACCCTGGGCCTAAAGGCAGGAGTTAAGTCAATCGATTAAATTCTCCTGTGCATAGTGCAGTGCAAGTGAAATTACCCAAAGCAAGGAGAGCACAGCTCCCACTCCCTTTGAGACTAATCACCATATCTGGCCTTCTAAGACCCTGCCTAGTTTGTGAGCACTGGAACCCAGTTCAGTCCTCCCTATAGCCTCTGCTTCGGTCATCTTGGTAATTCCAATTCTGCTCAGTATGAATTAACCTCCTTCCCCACCCTTCTGCTCTACTAGTTTCCCAGTTGCTTCTTCATCCAGTCCTACTTAAGGTCTTACTACTTTGTTTCCTTTCATCATAAGTTGGATAAGTCTTCAGAGGGAATTTCAAACATCTATAGACTAAGATTTAAGTTGTAAGCAACCACAGCAGCATGATGGCTGGCTGGGGGTTGCAGTAGTGAGGGCGGGCATGCTTGCTGTGAAGAAACAGCTGTGTGACTCTTTGCTCTTAACCCTAACACATTACCTTTGTTGGTAGTGGAGGGTTTTGGCTATTTGTTCAGATTTTAGAGAAGGTAGTTTTTAAATAATTTTAATAGACAACTCTTGGTTGTATTTATAGGCTGAATTCCCACCTTGACCCTTCCTTACAGGAGGGTAAGGAATTTATTTTACAAATAAAACGGGAAGACAATCACTATTACCACCAAAATATATTATAGAAGCCAAGGCTCTCCAAACTCATACTCACATGAGAGAAACACCTGAATTAGCATTTGGGGTAGAGAATTTCAACATGTTCACCTTTCCTTTCTGTTAAGGGGACGAGCTGATCTGATGTCAGGAAGGTACAAGAAAGAAAAATGAAACAAACAAAAATCACCATGTTAAGTACAAATATCGTGCCCACACCACCTGACTCAAAGGATTTTAAACAATACAATCTATCCTTGAGAGGAAAGCCTTGGGAAATAGAGGAAGAGACCTGGAGAGAGGGTTCTCTTTCTGCCTGACTGGAAGGAAGCAGCTTTTCTCTTGAAAAGCAAATGAAGGTTAAGCCCTTGGAGAACTCTTGCTGATGATTCTTTTCCATGAACCAACACATCTTAAACACATTTCCCCAGAGGAGTGGCATCACCGTTTCATTTTATGTTCAAGGTCATGAAAACGCTCTAGAAATAAGTTTGAGTCAGAAGCAAGGGGAAGGAGGGGAAAATGCATCTCTGACCAGATGATAATGTGAACAGGAACATTGTGCAGCTGCCCAAGGCTCTCCCAGCTTTGAAGACAGTCCCAGAAGACATGGCCACTAATTCTCCTCCCTTCCCTAAGGACCCAGCCTGTTTCTAAGGACGTTTCCCTCAAAGGAAGGAAGAGGGAGCAGTTAGAAGGAAGGACATGAACAATAATCAGAGTTTTTGGAAGATCATATAATATTGAAGGTCGTAATCCCAAGAGAAGCGACACCTGGTGCTTCTTGAAAGTTTCTGTCAATGCCTTTGGCAAGTCATGGCAGAGTGAGTCTGAACAGTAGTAGGAATGAAGTAGAAACCATATACTCGTGTTTTCAGAGATGTCTGCCCACAGCTGTCTGGTTCCATTGTTACGGATCTGAAGCTAAAACATCATGGCAGATACGCTAAGAAAAGTTGCTTACCTCATTATAGACAAGAAACAAGAAGAGATGGAGGTAGGGAGGAAGGGAAGGAAAGAGGGAAGGAGGGAAGGAGGGAGAGAGAGAAGGAGGAAGGGAGGAAAGAAAGAACTTAGGACAAGAAATAATCTTCAAAAGCATAGTCCCAACAACCTAATGCCTCCAACTAGGCCCGACCTCCCTGAACAGCGCATTCATTTAGTATGAACTTATCAATGAGTAATCTATTGATTAGCAACCTCAGGGTCTAGGCACCTCTCAACATCATCATCAGATGAGAACATAGCCTTCAATACCTAAGGTTTCATTTTGAAGGATGAATCGTGTTCCAATTGTAATAAATCCCAGGCCAAATCAAGTATTATTTGATGATGTTAATCAATCACCTCTCAATGATTAGCAGAAATCTCCTCCTTCCTTTTCTTGAAGCTTCATTGATCAACATGCTTATGTCTACTCCATTTCTGCCCAGCTGTCTCTCATACCCTGACATCTTCAGTGCTATATCAAAGGTTTGCCCAATAGCCTCCTGGCCCCAGGCGTCTTTCAAACTTCTGTCCCATTTGTATCCCATTGCCAAGAAAAATTCTCAAACCTGTCATTTATACAAACAACCTGTCCCATTAACTATTTTTCTGGCTATTTAATCAAATTACCTCTCTTTACTAGTTCTTTCCAATAGAAAATGATACATTGACTTCTCTTTATTCTGGTAATAACAGAAGCAATAATGTCCTCTTCTGTTAAGTATCCTGTCTCCGCCAGCTACTGAGGTATGTGATGCCATTCTAACTCAGCCCTCCCTAGATTCTATCTTGGATGTTCCTTTCAGCACTCAATATCATCTCTTGAACATAGGAACTCTCAACAAATGTAGATTGTACTTTTTTTTAACTTATGGGTGATCAGAGTAGCTTTAGCATGCCTTGCCCCAAAGCTCCCAAATGCTAGCAAATTGTACCAGGTGAAGCCTAGAATCAATACCTTCTGCTATCATCCCAACCTGTGATACCTCACTCCTCTCCTAAAATGACCTGTCCACCATGAATCCCACTCCACATAGCCCTGCTTTCCCAATTCTGCATTCTGGAACTCTCTCCAATGAGCTTCCTCTTCCTGCTACATTCTACATCACCCCTAATTTCACTTTCCTAAATTGTACCCACCTTCTATGCTCTAGTTCAAAGTATGTCTCTTCCCATAGACATACCTGGCCCCTCAAAAGGACATCTGAGCTCTCTTGAATTTTCCAAGTCTTCTGTAGCTTACCTGAATGTGTGAGTTCATGGTCACTTGACTGCTCTTGGAGGATCTTTGTGTGCAGTAGAGTGGTATTTGGAATGTGACATAAGTGTGTGGATGCTGCTGAGGGTAGGTGCTGGAACTGCTATAGAGAGTATCTATTGACAAATACAACAGACATCTACTAGGACTTCGATAAATATCTGGTAGAAACTGGTTTTCGATCATCTGTCTTTATTCTCTACACTCCCTCATAAAGGTAAGAGTCCCAGAAATCACTACACACTGCCTCAAACCAGCTCTTGGCTGTGCCACGATAGTCCCTGAGGATTCAGAAAAGTAAATCAAAATTGGCAAATCAGCCAATGACCTCCCATCAAAAGCTAAGCCAGGAGCTAACAGTTGAATGAACAACAATGAACAACAGAGGAATGAATGAACCAACTGCAGGTCTACACACACAGCCGTGTGCTTCCCAATAAAAAGAAATGAGATTTTGATATATGCCATCCTAGGAATCAACCTTGAAAACATTCCTATTAAATCAGTCTAACACCAAAGAACTATTGTATGGTTCATTTACAGAGCTGCCAGAACAGGCAAATTCACGGAGACAGGTTACCAGGCAACGTGACATCGGATAAGGGGCCTTACTATTGAACAAAAATAAACTTTTTGTTGCAGATGGTAAAAGCTTTTGGATAAGGACAGTGGTGGAAAGGAGAGAAGGGAGTGCTGGGAGGTGACTCAGTGGAAAGAATGCTCCCAGCCTACCATACTAGGCTGACTACCTGAGTTCAGTCTCAGAAACTCACAGTGGAAAGAGAGGAGAACGAACACTGAAAGTGGTCGTCTGACTCCATATGCTTGTGGTGGGCGTGTGCACATCTATATTCACACACATATAGCACATACGCTCAGAGATGATGATGACGACGACGACGATGATGATGATGATGACGACGACAACGATGTCAACAACATGGGTGCTGATAATGAACAGGAAGGAAGAGAGAAGGAAGGGAGGAGGGAGGGAGAGAGGGAGGGAGAGAGGGGAGTAGCATCTTCTAATGAGCACATTTTAAAGAAGCCCCATCTGCCTGACAGTTCTCTTCACAGGCTCCCTTGAAGACTGCACGCTGACAGAGGACCCAAAGCAGCTGAAAAGCAGAAGGGCTCAGGTTCACTGCAACACCACTGCCTTCACTAGGTACTTGGTCCCAAAAAAAACAAAATAGACCCCGAAAACTCACAGGCACATCCCTGCGGCCACACTTCTCTGCAGACAGAGAAGGCTAGTCCCAGAAGGCTTTCTCCTGTCTCTAGTAGAATGTCTCCTGAAAAAAAAATTGCCACCCTGCGAGTTTAGCTGCTCAAAGGTACAACTGAAATGAAATTCAGGACTATTGTGTTATTGTGTAACTTGAAATATGTGAGACACATGAAATGCTTATAATAGTGTCTGACACAAGAGACCCTCAAAAACAGCTAGCTGTTAATATTTCAATAGTTTCAATAATATATCTTATCAGCATTACATCTTCCAGAAATGGGAGTTCAAAACGATATACACTCAAACACTATCAAGAAAACTGAACTCTCTTCTGATTAATATGTTCTCAAGAATAACAAATTATCAATTTAGCAGAGACTTGACCACAGTCCATCAAAATGATTATATAACAAATAGCTTTGGCAGTCACAAAGAGGACCAGAGAGAGAAGATGTTCCCAATCCTCGGATGCTGAGACCCTTTAATACAGTCCCTAATGTTGTAGTGACCTCCAACCATAAAATTATTCCACTGCTACTTGATAACTGTAATCTTGCTAGTGTTCTGAATCGTAATGTAAATGTCTGAGATGTGGGCTACCTGATATTCAATCTGTGGGCTAACACACACCTTGGGAACCTGCTGATCTAGAGCAGGCAAATTCTCGGCTATTGAACCCGCAGATTCAGAGCAATGGACGTTGAGAGCGCCCCAGGCTTCATCTGCCTCAGCATTCTAAAGAGCAGAGCAGCTGGGCCACTGAACTAGGGATGACATGAGCAGGTCCTCAATAGCACCTAACAAATGTCACTGGAAATGAGGAAATGACCTGTACCGTTGCCCTCCAAACTAAGCACCAAGACACTACGAGGGACTTCCTCTTGCAAAGGAACAGGAGACAGTCTCTCCTTCCTATGAGCTCTCAGGAGCAGGAGTATGTGCCCTGCAGCTCCAAGCACAGATAATGACATAAATTTAGAAGTGAGGGAATGATTAGGTCAGCAGGCCCGCAGCAGTGTTCAAGAAAAGGACTGGAGGTAATTGAATCTTTAAAATGAGAAACCTACGGCAGGAAAAGTGGGGACCACACCACTCCGTGCTAAGCATTCACCCAGAGCACTTCACAGAGGAAATGAACCTAAGCACAGGAAAGATTGGTAAGGAGGGGGAGTTTACCTCTGTCAGCCAAGGCCTCTGAGCAACCTCTCCCCCCTCCCTCCATTCCTCCTCCTCTCCCTCCAACCTGTCTGTCTGTCTGCCCCTGCCATACCACCCCCTCCCCTCTCTCCCTCTTTCCAGATTGGGTCTTACTGTGTCCCGGTCTCTGTGACCTTCCCCCACACCAATGAAGTTCCAAGACACAAGTGCTGAAAAACAGAAAGTCTCCGTGGGTAAGAGCGTTCGTTGTGCAAGCATGAGGACCTAAGCTTAAATCCCCATCACTCACCTCAGACCCTGGTGTTGCCACGCATGCCTGCAACCCCGGTGCTGGGCAGGGCAGATCCAGGAGGATGACTTGGGGCTCACTGTCCCACCAGTCTGGCAAATGAAACAAACAAACAAAAAACAAAACAGAATAGTGAACTCCAGGTCCCAAGAAATGTGCGGGGCGGCAACTGAAATTGGGTCCTTAGCAAGAACTGGTGCTCTTAACCATCAAACTATTTCTCTATCCTCCAAGACCTGGTTTTCATTGAGAAAGAAAGGAAGAAAGGAAGGAAGGGAGGGAGGGAGGGAGGGAGGGAGGGAGGGAGGGAGGGAGGGGGGGGAGGGAGGAAGGAAGTGTTAGAACCAGAATATACTCTGGGTTTCCATTGATTACTCTCAGAAATATTAAGATTCCATTCTAAAATAAAAAGCAGATTCCAAAACTACCTTAGCCTGTGTTTTATATCATTTTCTGTATCAATTTTCCTTTCAGGGATATAGAAATGAAAAATTAGAAAATGCCCCATCTTTTCCATGTGCCTTTTTCTGAGACATGGTCTCCTGTATCTCAGGCTGGTCTTGAACTCACTCTATAGCCAAGGATGGCCTTGAACTTGGTCCTCCTGCCTCCAACTCCTCAGTGCTGCAATGACAGACATTTATTACCTCACCAAGCTGCTGCAGTGCTGTGGGTAGAGCTAGGAGCGCCTTGCCTTCTCAGTGAGCACTCCACTGACTTAGATTCATCAGTGCCCTCAGGCGACCCTCTGTTCAACATCAGCAAGCTTCACTGGTTTTCTTAAACAAAATCAAACAAGAAAAAAAAATCAATACAAAAATAAATAATCAGCTTCTTTGAAACTTCAGATTTACAGAAAAGCATACGATTTTCTGAGCAAATACAGATGTCACCGACTGTTAGTGTTTCGTTTGACAACAATTTTTGATCTCCGATCCTGGTCATATCCATTCAACCGGAAAACTCAAAGCATTTGCTTAATTATAGTGACAGACTGTTGCATATAAAACAGGTCTAACTCTTTTATCAAAATTAATAGCTCTTAAGTAATCAAGACCTGAGATGATATAAAATATAAACATCTGAACTGATTTTTTTAAGGTCAGAAACTGCTGCTGTGTTTTTATACCTTTCCCTGTACTGTAGCTAACATATTGAACTTATAACTATTCTAGTTAATATTCACTATGGTTTCTTTTCCTGAGTGATGCCAGGAATTCCCAGTAAGAAGTCACCTCTGTAAATGAGGGGTGATAAATTTTCTAAAAGTGATTGATAGGCATCTGTCTCTGTCCTCAGCACACAAACCATTCATCTCATTTAAATAATTTATTGATTTAAAAAACATATGTGCGTTGGAAAACATAAAATGCATTTGGTAAGTGTATCCACCAATGGAAAATGTAGGTATATGTTGACACAGAAGTGGCATGTAGTGCCCATGTGTGCGTGTGTGCACATGTATGCGTGTGTGTGTGTGTGTGTGTGTGTGTGTGTGTGTGTGTGTGTGCCTGCATGTGCTCCAGAGGTCAATATCAAATGTCTTTTTCAATCTCTCCACCTTAACTTTTAAGACAGGATTTCTTGCTAGCCCTGGCGCTCACCAATTCAGTAGGCTGACAAGTCCCAGCATGCTCCTGTCTGTGCTTCCCTGTAGTAGGATTACGGACAGGGGCACATCAAGCTTTCCTGTGGGCATCAATGTGTTGTGTTTTGCCCTGATGTTATCTGTATTTTGATGCTAATTCCACTGCCCCAAGGACAGCTGCCTAGTCAGGACTCAGAACTCAGGTGACTTCACCAGAACCACCTCCCCATTGAATTTGTAAAGTACAGGTGAGGGGCAGGTACAGGATAGAAGGAGGCCTGTCATTGGAGGAGAAGGAAGGATGGGCAGGAGAAAAGTTTGAAGGAAGAGGAGGAGACTAGAACAGAAAGGGAGAGACAGGACAGAGGAGAGGGTGAGAAGCCATGGGAGGTAATGTTAAGATTCTGCTCTGTGTATTTACAGGTTGTTATTAATGTTCCTAAGGGATGGATGGTACCAGGCTTTGTATGTTTAAGTGGGCAATTATATCTTATCAATTGGATCTAAGATTATTGTGTTGTGTGTTCTTTTATGTGACGGTTTGAGTGTAGGAAAGTGTGTGGTGACAAGAGACACTGGGCCACCTCGGAGTTGGGATGTGTTTCTGCCAAGATATCTAGCAGATATCTTGGGGCACCGCAGTGCAGACCTAGCAAGGTAAAAGACCACAATACTTTTTTTACTTTTTATATTTTTACAACAACACCGATGTCCCTGTGTTTTCACAGTAAGCAGTTTCTCAGCTGAGCCATCTCCCAGGCCTCATAATATGACTCTTTCAGCACATCGTTTGAAACTGCCACAGTGGAAACACTTTCATATTGATGTTTATTCTACTTGTTATCTACTCTCAGAAAAGGATGGTTCTTGATCCTCATAAAATATGCACATGGTATATGTGGTCTTGCTTTGGGATTTTGCAAAAAGTAATTCTCATAATTAGGACAATTTTCTTGATTTTCTATCATACTTCCTAGACAATGTTAATTTGAACAGTTGCTGCTTCACCTGTGAAATCTTCTGAAGAAAATACACAAAACTGGAGTTACAGATGTGTATTCTAAGAATTGTGCCCATGTCCTGTGCAGGAGCAACAAGTACTCTCAATCCCCAAGCCATCTCTCCAGCCCTCTACCGTACCTTTATAAACCTTACTCCTGATTAAAGCCACATACTTTAGGATTACTTTCATAGATGAAGTTAATGGAATCCCTCAATACCAAAGGGAAAATGTTTTCAGTCGCTTAGAAAATCAAAATGACAATGTGAATGCCTAAATCGACATATCCAAATTGGCCCATGTTGAAAATGGTTTCCTTGCTTTTTTCAAATATGAGCTACTTAATTCTAAGATAGATAGATAGATAGATGATAGATAGATAGATAGATAGATAGATAGATAGATAGATAGATAGATAGATAGATTGTTTGTTTGTTTTTTCAAGACAAGATTTCTGTGAGTATCCAAGCTAGCCTCGAACTCAGAAATTTGCCTGCTCTATCTCCCAAGTACTGGGATTAAAGGCATGCGCCACGACCACCCATGGAGAATTGTCTTATACTTTACACTGGGGATAATATCATGTGGAAATTTGAGAAACTTTATATCACCAGTAGACCCACTCAGAACCAGCCAAAACTTGTTTCTATTTACAGCCTCTATACCGCTA
Source organism: Rattus norvegicus (assembly GCF_021556685.1). Classification (NCBI taxonomy): domain Eukaryota; kingdom Metazoa; phylum Chordata; class Mammalia; order Rodentia; family Muridae; genus Rattus; species Rattus norvegicus. The sequence goes on from NC_141551.1 coordinate 51,769,009, forward strand.
AGCCCACTGGAAAGCATTTGAAATTTTTTATATAAAACCTTTAAAAATATGTTGTGTTAGGACTGGAGAAATAGCAGAACCCAGGTTAAAAAAAAATTCTGGGTGTGGTTATGCCCTTGTGATTCCAGTGTCCAGGAGGCGGAGCCAGGCAGATCCCCGAGCCTCTTTGAACAGGCAGTGTAAACTCCTTGGTGAATTCAAAGTTAATGAGACTCTGACTCCAAAAAAGGAAAATAAAGGAGGAAGTGATAACACCCATGTTTGTGCTCTGCTCTCTGCCCACACGCACACACACATGTACCTGCACACACATACAGAGATAAGTAAGGTTACTACTCTCAAGATTCTTTTCATTGACTCCCTTAGTGGGTTTAGAATGAAACTTCCTTTGACCAGTGGTTTCAACCAGTGACCTTAGTCTAAATAAGAGATAAGATTCAGAAGCCAAAGAACTCTCGATGGGTTTCACTGCTGTGAAGACAGAGCATGACCACAGAAACTCTTATAAAGGAAAACATTCAACTGAGACTGGCCTACAGTTTCAGAGGTTTAAACCATTATCATCATGGTGAGAATCATGGCAGTATGCAGGCAGCATGGTGCTAGAGAAGCCAAGAGTTCTATATCTTGATTTGCAGGCAGCAGGAGACTGTGTCATACTGGGCATGGCTTGTGTATATGACTTCAAAGCCTGCCTCCACAGTGACACACATCCTCCAACAAGACCGCACCTACCTACTCCAATGAGGCCACACCTCCAATAGTGTCACTCCCTGTGACCCAAGTATCAAACACATGAATCTATAGGAACAATACCTGTTAACCACAATAATTAAATCTATAAATGTAAACAAGTACATAATCTGTTCAAGTAAAATTGTGTTATTTCCTTTAATATGAACTGAACCCTAAAAGATAACATTCTCACCCTCATTTGCTTGTTGAGGAAACCAAACTAAGTCTTAATGTAATAAAATTACTTTCCTAAAATC